>NW_021319703.1:47968-60235 GCF_001605985.2 Dendrobium catenatum | reverse complement strand
TTCCACCAACACTCTACTACAGCCTTTCTTATGGCTTGTTGAGTAAATGGAGCTGCCAGCGATTCGGCCATATTTGGGCTTGTTGGATCCGACCGACCTTTTATACCCATCCAAGCTTCAGACTTGAGCTATGGGAATTGTGCTTCCTAATGCTGATTTTACTGAAGTTGACAGATTTGGAGTCATCCTTTGTGGTCATAGATTTTGGAGCCTACAAACATTTGGTAGTCGTTCGAGACTCATCCTTCCATCAAAACTTTAATTCTCTAGTCATATGGGAGAATTTTTGTGGACTACCATCACTTAAACTTATGGAGTCAAATTTGCCTTCGTACTTCCTACAGTCCCTACAACAGGTTGACGAAGTGGGGGTTCCGCTACTATGGCCTTTCTTATGGCTTGTTGAGTAGACAGAGCTGCCAGTGATCCGGCCATATTTGGGCGTGTTGGATCCGACCTTTTTCACTCATTCGAACCTTGAGTTTCAGGCTGTTGGAAGACTTCAAGCTTTTTCAGCTCAATTTGTAGGAGTGTGTAGTCACAAAAGTCACTTTTTTGACCTTTGAGTCTTTGTTCATTGTAGAAGGTGTTGTCTCTATCTTTTGAAAGATCACCTACATATACTTTGGAAAACAAGTTTGTTGTATTCTTTAGCACAAAATAATATTAGAATTGATAATTTTAAATATTTATTCAGAGATCTTGGCATGCAGCGTGATGTCAACCAAAATAAATATTTAAAATGCCCCCTGTCTCACAGGGATATTTTAGAATGGAATAAATTTGGAATTTCGAGATTTTAAATATTCATTTGGGGATCTCGGCATGTAGCATGATGTCGATCCAAATGAATATTTAAAATGCCCCTGTCTCATAAGGACATTTTAGATAGGCTTTTTGTCTTTAAGATTTTAAATATTTATTTGGGAATCTCGGCACGCAGCACGATGTCGACCCAAATAAATATTTAAAATGCCCCCAGTCTGATGGGGGATTTTGAAATACGTTCTTGTTATATAAGAGAATTTTAAAATATAAATATATGCATGCTCTAATAATTATGTGCATAAAACTTTGATCATCACAAAGTACATTAGTCATGAAATTTTCATGCATGATACTTCTTTAGATGTCGGCCGTTGATAGGCGACATAGGCCTCTTACCAATCAAATCGATCAACTAATAAGCTCATCCTTGGTACACCTTCTCGATGACGAATGGGCCTCAGCACCAGGACCAATTCCCCTTCTTGAAATGTTCGAGGACTCACCATAAGATTAAAGGATTTTGCCATTCTTCCTCAATAGATTTCCAGGTTTTGTTGGGCTTGTAACCTGCGTTCATCAAGTACGTCGAGCTCTTCCATTATGAGGTGAGCATTATGTTCCTAAGTTACCTCATTATGGATCGCCACCTGAAGAGATGAGAGTTCAACTTCTAGTGGAAACACCGCTTCAACTCCGAACACTAGAGAGAAAGGAGTAGCTTTAGTTGGCATTTTATAGGTTATACGATACGCCCACAGCGCCTCTGCCATTTTTGTATGCCACTCTCTTTTATTCTTGATGAGAATCTTCTTCAATACTTTCACTAGCATCTTGTTGAAAGCTTCTGCCAATCCATTCACCCTTGGATTGTATATGGACGAATATCGCCAATCGATTTTGTGCCGATCAATGAATTTATAGATTTTTGTACTTTTGAAAGCAGTACCATTGTCTGAGATTATTCGGCATGGCACACCAAATCTGTAGACAACATTGTGGGTGAAAAAGTTGATCACATGCTCGGATGTGACCTCTCTAAACGGAGCTGCTTCTGCCCACTTTGAAAGTAGTCTATTGCTGCCAGAATAAATCAATATCCCGATGAAGACGACAAATCTATTGGCTCGATAATATCAGTACCCCAACATTCGAATGGCCAGGATGCTATTGTTGGGTGCAAAGGATTTGGAGGTTGATGTATAACATCACCGTGGATTTGACATTCATGACACCTCTTTGCGTGGTCAATACAATCTTTTACCATAATCGGCCAATAATAACCCATTCTTTTGATTTTAACGGCCATTTTGGGACCTGACTGATGTGCTTCGCAAAGTCCTTCGTGGACTTCTATCGCCACTTTATCAGCTTCCTTAGTCCCTAGGCACCTTAGCCACATTTGATCAAAAGCTCGTCTGTACAACGTATCTTTGACAAATGCAATCGCAACGCCCTTTTTCGAATTTGTGCGGCCATAGACTTTTCTGTCGGGAGTTTGTTTTCCTTGAAGTAGTCAATGAATGACTGCCTCCAATCATTTTTGACTTCAATATCTAAACAATGCCACCACGATTCTAAAGCTTGACTAGCTTTACGCCTCTTGGCCACATGATATTCTTCTGGATAATTCTCCATAATGATCTGATGGGGAGGTTGAGGGTCAACTAGAGTTTCATCCTGCTGACTTGAATCTGGAATTTCTTCCGCCATCAGAAATTATAATAAAGCGGGCTCCAAAACCCTATGAGTGTAAACTCCAATGAATATAGGCCGCTCCTCATCGATATTCATCATTTCTTTGGCTAATTTGGCTAAATAATCTGCTTTATCATTCTGTACTCGAGGAATTCGAGCTATTTTAATATTTGGTACTTGCTTCAGAAGCTCGAGGGCTCGTCGGTGGTAATGGGCTAATTCGACTTTGCCAACTTTAAAAATGCCGAGGACCTGATTTTTCACAAGCTGAGAATCACCGAAGATTTGGAGATGTTGGATTCTGACATCAATCGCAATCTCCAACCCTGCTAATAGAGCTTCGTACTCGGCTTTGTTGTTGGTTCGAGGTTCAGTCAAACTGAATGAGAACCTCATTATGCCTCCCTTGGGTGCTATAAAAATGAGACCGATGCCGGCTCGGGCTCTTGCAATATTTGGTGGTCGGACAGGTCTAATTGATGATGCCCCGTCGAAGTACATTTCCCAGAATGGTAGCCTTTCATTCTCCTCGACCTGCATAATCTACTCATCGGGCAAATCATCGTTGAGTGGAGAGTTTGCTGGGATTAGATGTGCAGCGAGAAAATCTGCCAAGGCCTGTCCTTTCACCGCCTTCTGTGGCATGTATATGATTTCAAACTGCAATAAAAATTCTGCCCACCTGGCTAGACGACATGCCAACGCTGGTCTTGTCATCAAGAACTTCAATGGATCGATCTTTGATATCAGTGTGATTTTATGGGATAACATATAGTAGCGGAGTTTCTGAACTGCAAAAATCAGCACCAGACAATGCTTTTCAATTGGGGAATAACGGCTTTCTGCTCCAATCAACCTTCGACTGATGTAGTAGAGCGTATTTTCTTTACCTTGTTCATTATTCTGGACCAATAGTGCTCTGAGGGACTCTTCTAGTGCAGCTGTATACAGTATAAGAGGCTTTCTCAGAATTGGCGCTATGAGAATGGGTGGATTCAACAAATATCTCTTGATGGTGTCAAACGCCTCCTGACATTCTACATCCCATTTGAAACATACATCTTTCTTCATTAGCATTGAAAATGGCTGACACCTACCCGATAGATTTGATATGAATCTCCGAATGAAAATCAGTTGTCCTTGAAGCGAGCGAAGCTGTCGAAGGTTCCTTGGTGGTGGCATCTCCATGATTGCCTTAATTTTGTTGGGGTCGATCTCTATGCCTCGATGACGAACAACATAACCCAAGAATTTATCGGAGGAGACCCAGAAAGCACATTTGAGAGGATTCATCTTCACATCAAACTTTCTGATTCTCTCAAATACAATTCTGAGATCTTTTAAATGATCATTTCGGCTAAGACTTTTGATAACAAGGTCATCTACATAGCACTCGACCTTCTGATGTATCAAATCATCAAATATATAAGTCATCGCCCGCTGATAGGTGGCACCAACATTCTTTATGCCAAATGGCATGACTGTGTAGCAGAAAATCCCGATGGGTGTCCTGAACGATATATGCTTTTCATCTTCGGGCTCCATTTTGATTTGATTGTATCATGACGATCCATCCATGAAGGAGAACATGTCGTAGTTGGACGTATTGTCCACCATGAGCTCGGATACAGGGAGTGGAAAATCATCTTTTGGGCACGCCTTGTTGAGGTCCCTGAAGTCAATACAAATACGAATCTGGCCGTTCTTCTTCTTTACTGGGGCGATATTTGCGATCCAATCAGTATACTTTTCTTCTCGAATGAAGCCTGCCTCTATTAATTTCTTTGTTTCAGCAATCACTTGTTTTTCAATATCCAATCTCATTCTCCTTGGAGCTTGCTTGACGGATGCTACATCCGATTTGATTGCTGATCTGTGAACTGCTACGTCAGGGGATAAGCCGGGCATCTCAGCATATGTCCAGGCAAAGCAGTCCCTGAATTTACAGAGGAGCTCTTTTATTTCTTCTATTTGTTCTTCGGGTAGGAGAGAACTAATGAAGGTTGGGCGATGATCCTCCTAAGTCCCCAAGTTGACTTTTTTTAGTTCATCCATAGTGGCTGCCTGTCCACCATCTTCAAGCTCTTCTGGTGCAGGCTCGGCCTCTACGGGCTGCTCATCATAATCATCAGCCTCGTATGTCTCTTCGGCACCACCATTCTCAGATTTAATTTCCATGCATATGATTGCCTGACAAGTCTCTTTCCAGAGCAATTTTCTTTTGATGAATCCAATACCTTTATATGCGTCTGTATCCTTCTGCCGTAAAGGATGCAGACTCCTCCCATACCAGAGGCCCAAACTTGTACGAAGTTGTTGCTTGGTGGTAGGAATATTGACTTATTTTCATAGCATTCTTTGAATATTTTTTGTATTGAATCTAGGTAGCCTTAAAGGAAATAATTCCTTGGAGTCGAGGAGCATGCAATACCAGTCATGATTCTCCTCTTCACGAACTCCCATAGAATATAACACATTCTTTGGCACAGTCTCATTTTTACGGGGAGGCAGATAGAGGGTGGCGAGTTCTTCAACTATATGTACCTCACGCGAAATAATTTCTTTGAAGTATTGTAAAGGAACATGCGTGACTACGAGTACACTATCTAAAATTGATAGGCTGTCAATTCTTCTAGAGAACACATTATGTACCGTGTTCATATAAATAGAATCGTAGTCATAATCATCATTTGAAAATTCAACCTGCCTACTCCATTCATCCGTTGATTGGCATTTCCTTCGAGATTTGGCAGGAGTAACATCGTCCTTATCTGTGTTACTCCCAAGATGAGGTACATATCTCTTTTCTTTTTGAATGGTCGGCGCTTTGGGAAGAGTCGACCCTGCCTTCTTTATCCCCACCTGCCTCTTCTGACCTTCTCATTCATGTCGCTTTGTAGTCTTTGAATTTGATGCTTTAGCTTCGAGGGAGCTCGAAGACTTTTGCTTTTTTGGCATGAAGTATCGTGCATTTTCATAAATTGTTGCTTCATGAACTGTGAAGGGTTGAATATCACTAGAGATCCTGAATTCTTCTCAATCTTTGAGATATTTCATACACTGGTGTAATGTTGACGGGACAATGCCATATTAATGCAACCAGGGACGACCTAATAGCACCTTGAATGAAGTATCCACATCAATCATATGGAATTTAGCTTCTGTGTCGACCTCTCCAAATACAAGAGGGAGCATAAATGATCCAAGAGTCTTCTGCCCTTTTTCATTAAAACCATGCACCATCAATTTATCTGGCCCGAGGTGTTCCACATCAATGCAGAGGGATCTCAACGCTTTCAAGTTTATCAGATTCACGGAGGATCCAGGATCGATCAGGATTTGACTGATGACCAGCTTATCGCTTTCTGCAGTAACATACAAAGGACGATTATGGTCTGCAGTCCCAAGCATCATATCCTCTTCGGAGAAAGTAATGAACGGCTCATTACGAGCTTGCAGAACCTCAGTCAAACTACGTTCAACCAAATATGCCTCGTATCTTTCGGGATCTTTGAGAGCCTGAATCAGAGTCTCCCAAAGGTCTTTAGACATTACCAAGGCGTCGTATGTACTGAGTTGTGCTGGGATTTTTCTCAGATGGGATAAAATATTATAATCTATCCCAGTGGCTGAACTCTTCTTTTTCTTAGGATCTTCAAGAATAATATCATCGTTGATAATTATCACTTTCTCCTTATCTTTATTGGAGACCCCTTTCTTCGGTGGAGGCGGTAGTATCTTGCCGCTTCTTAACTACACTTGAGCAATCTCCTCTGGTTCAGAGTCATTTAACTGTACATTTTCTTCATAGTCAGCCATCGTTGCGTCTAGGGACTCATCTGTTCATTCAGAATCACCACCCAGGTTTACATGTCCCATTCGAGATGCTATGCTAGGGTCTGATTCGTCTCCCTCTGGAAAATACAAATCCTCCTCCGAACTGTAATCCATTGGCAAAACCATCATACAGGATTCAGAGGGTACTTCTTCAGTGTATTCTTCTTTTACTGAGGTACTCGGCGCCACTGAGATGACCCTACATATTTTTGTTGGAAGAGAATTCTCATCATCTTCTCTAGCTTCCTCAATTTTAAGCTCTGCCATGAAGTCAGCAAGCTTGATAGGTCGCCTCACAATCTGATAGTACTCATCTAAACTGTCAATAACCCTTTAAGTTGCAGTCTTTTTCTCCTTAGGCTTCTTCAGTTTAGTCTTCTTCTTGAAAGATTTCACCCTTCCAGACTTTGAAGTGCCAACTTGGTTTGAAAACTGTTTAGAAGTAGAAGCTTGTGTCATAGGCA
This sequence comes from Dendrobium catenatum, assembly GCF_001605985.2. NCBI lineage: Eukaryota > Viridiplantae > Streptophyta > Magnoliopsida > Asparagales > Orchidaceae > Dendrobium > Dendrobium catenatum. The sequence continues at coordinate 53,471 of NW_021319703.1, read as the reverse complement.
GAGTTTTCAAATTTAATACTGACTCCGTAAGAGATTTCCACTTCATCCCTGGAACTCCTTCAAGCTGCTTTAACATTTTCACAGTTTTCTTAGAGACCGCAGTCTCCAACTGTTCTTCTTGAATTGGCTTCTTTTCATTTCTTCTTTCTTCAACCAGGGGTACGGAAGAGGACATGACCACCCGAGTTGATTCCTTTTTAGGGTGAGACAACACATTGTCAGACAATGTGAGTTCACCTTTTTGATATTTTCTTTCAAGCCAATCCTTGAAGATGTAGCAATCTTCAATAGGATGGCTGAGTACCCGATGTTATGGGCAATAATTTGGGTCACCAGTGTGCTTCGACTCTTTGGGTCTCTTGCATTCAGGCAGTTCTAAACCTGATTTCAACACTTGTCGAAATAATTTGGCGACACTCTCACTCTTGAATGAATATTTTTCATTCATTTTATCTTCGAGGGATTGGAATGTTCTATAACCAGTTCCCATTGTCTATCTCTGGCATTCTCCTCCACCTTGATAAGTTCGTGGCTTATCATTGCCCCCAAATATCAGCTTCGGCTGGGGGTGAGGGTTGAAGGCCTATTTGGGCTTTTCTTGGTATTGCATCGGTTGTTTGCCTTTGTCTACCTTGTAAATCACTTGCTTTTCTCTATCAGCTCTAGAGAAGAATGTAGAGTCGGCTTCATCCCTTCTAGCACCTAGGGCCTTAGCTTTCTTGGGCTTATCAGAATGATTTTCTGATGTGGATAAGTTCAGTTTCTCAAACTTGGACACTCTATCAAGCAAATCTTGAAATGTGTTAATCGTAGCCATGCACAGAAAGGGTTGCATCTTGTCATCAATGTTGCCCATTAACAACTGTACGACATGTTCTTCTTCAAGTTGTTTCTCATATTTCATACTCAGGTTGTACCAGCGAGTGATATATTTTGTCACTGATTCTTCTCTTTTTCTTTTCTCCAGAGCGAGGTCAGTGATCATTATCTTCTCTGTTGCACTGGCGAATCTCTTCACGAACATATTTTCCAATTCTGTGAAAGTCTTCACAGAATCATTTGGTAGTTCTGCATACCAACTGTCGGAAGAGTAGGGTGTCATTGCCTCCTATATTCCCACAGGTGGCTTTAAACTGTGCTAGATGCTGTCGGGGATTGTTAGTACCATTAAAAGTATTGAACTTTGGTACAAAATACCCTTTTGGATATGGTACTTGGTCGTACTTAGCAGGGTACGGACGACCTTTGCCCACCAACTTTTTTGCTTGATCAACGGCTATAATAGCCCTGATCTTTTCTGTGATGATTCCTTCCAATTGTGCAGCAGTCACTGGTTCTAAAGTACTTGCAACATTTTTTGGGGTGGGCTGATGGGTGACATTATTAGCCTCATTACCACCTTCAAGAATACCACGTACTCCCGAGACTTGAGGCATCTGGAAATTTGGAGGATCAGCAGGAGGATTGGGCATGGCACCAAAAGCGGTAGTTCTCTGCATCATCTGCATCATTACCCCCATCTGAGCCATCATCTCAGTCATCTTCTCAATCAACTGAGAGATTTCTCTGTCTTTGGCTCTCATTTATCGCCTCATCTATCTTCTCATGTTGGCAAGTGTGACATTCTCGTCAGCAAAGGGATTCTCCTCGGCTTCTTCTCCTTCTTCTGCTTGGGAATGACCACCTCTACCTGTGGTGGACCCAGCCTCATGACGACGTTGATAAACTCGCTTAACTGGCAGTTGTTGATCGTCATCATCTTCAACGTCATCATAGTAGGTTTCATCATTAGCATTGGCATGTCTCACCATGTAGACCACCTCCATGTCCAATGTGTTATTTATTTCTTTCAATTCTTCTTCTAGGTTTCCCTCCATAAATTCATCAATATTTTCTTCAATATTTTCGTCCCCTTAAAGGTATTATTGTATATTTTCATCCTCTTCAAGGAATTCATCTTCTTCAATGTTGTCTCCCCCTTGCATATTTCCTTCCTCTTCTAGTACTCGGATCTCCGAGCGGCGCCGCCACTAGATTTCCATTTCTTGGTTAGGCACGGGGATTTCTTCAACCAGCGGACTACGATCAAAGTTGGTTTCTTCTTTTGGAGGGGATGGAGGGCGACGGGATCCCCTAGAGGATTCTCCAAGGTGTCTACCATCTGGAGGATTGTCATTATGGGTCCTTTTTGGGGCCCACTTTGGACGTTGTTTGTAAATGGGGCGGATCTCCGGGAAGCCTCACCGGATGTCACGCCTAGATCAATCCTCATTTCTCTTCTTTCTTTCTCATTTCCTCGAGGCTTTGGCCTTCAGACTTATTTTCCTTTCCACCGAGACCTTTCGGTAGTGGATCCCTGAACATGTGGTTCAGGTGTCACACCCCGATGTTCATCGCGTGGGACATATTTCCTTTCTTTCCTCTCCAGCGCAACGGATAAGCGTTCTCTTGGTGGAGTCCTTCTAGCTTCGACCATCAGTGGTTGTTGATATCTTCTTTTATTCAATCCCTTCTCCTTTACTATTTTCAGGACTCTATATACCCGGGATGAAAGAGTTTCAGGCTCTTTCTTCCTTGGAGGAATTGGAGCTTCAGGTAGTTGATCCCAAAAGGATTTCTTCAGCTCAACAGTAGAGCTGTTTCTTTTGACCCACTTCAGATTTGCAAACCCATTCCAGGTTGGAATGTTAGCTTCAGACTCTTGGGCTGGCAGGTTGGAAGGGTGAACAGGGAGTTGTTGTTGCTAAGCTCAGAGTTCAGCATTCATCTTTCTCCTTTGCCTCCTTGTAGGCCTTCCTCCAGATGAGGAGGCCTCAGCATCGTATTTCCCAAGTGCAGATAACCTGGTTGACAGGGTGGTGGTGTTTGCAATCACCTTGGAGATTCTTCCACCATTCACAATTCTCCTGGTGGTCAGGACTTCAGGCTATGATAGCCTCTCAAATACAGAAATTCTCCCATGAGAATTTTCAGCAACAGGTCGTTGTGCCGGCAGATGCACACGATGGGTGACAGCTTCATCAGCATTGAGTCTTCTGGCAGACTTCTCAACATTCATACCATTCACAGGAATGGCGGCATTCCTTGCAGCAATTGCCGGGAAGTCAACGCTACCAAACTGGATGGTAGCTCCGGCATTTTCGGTCTCAATAACAGTATTCACCAGCTGAATCCTGGCTCCTTGTCCCAGTTGGACAGTCATCGGGGTGTTCTGTAGATCCATCTGTATAAATGAAAGGCAAGGGTTAGTAATCAGAATCTGATACATTACCCCGCACTTTCAAAATGCAGAGACTTGGACAGAACACAAAAATAAAAATAGACAAAAATGATTAGCATAAGCAAGCAATAAAAATAATTTTAAAACTCTACTGAATGCTAAATGAATTTGTCAAATGACTATTTTAGAAAATTCAGCATTTTGAATCATTAAACGATCATTTTGAAAGACTCAAAATCTTGAGTACGATTTGATATAGCTGCTACTATAGCACTGAGACGACTAGCCAAAGATGGAAAGAGAAACCAATCCCCAGCGGAGTCGCCAGAAATCTGTGGGCTCCGAAAATTCTGCCCCGGCCTCCCCGCTTTGCTTTTTCTTTTCATTCGACGAGGGAGTTTTAACTAAATAATTTCTGAGGTAAATTTTGGAAGGCAGATGGGTTTGTAGATAAGACACTGCCCAGAGATTTCACCCTCATTTGGTGAGGACTTTATGATCAAAGTTCTGGTTTCCTATAGGCGCGAGCCCCTATAGTTAATTGCCCCTCCCAGTCACGAGAGAGAACTTTCGATTAAGGCTAGTCGTCAATCAGATAAGTATAGAATACGTGTTATCTGGCATATAGTAGCAGCATTGGGTATTGGTATTTGAAAATTTCGGATATGAAAATTGATCGGAAGTTGGGAATTTGGAAAGAGTTTGGGTGTTTGAAGAATTTGATATTTAAAATAGAAATTTACACCATCTTGCACTTAAAGCGGATGGTGGGGGAATGGATGATAGGCCCGATCAAGATCTCATGGTTCCGTCGTCCTGGGCCATCGTGGTCCCTGGGCTACTTAGTCAGAGGAGGTAGTCGACCTAACCTGACAAAAGGATCCTTGTCGGCAGTCATGGGTTGCTTCATCCAAGGGAACCTTGTAGACCGAGGTTGAATGTTTATCTAAGGGGACAAATTTGAATCCACCTTAGCTAACAGAGGGCTTTGTGCCCTATCAATCATATCCTAGTGATTCATATCTCAAGGATTTGATTCCAATAAGGAACGTATTGGCTATGGCCATAGCTGTTATCTATGGCGCCATTTGGAGGCAAAACCACTAGGTTCAAAGGGTTAAGATTGTATTTATCCCCTTTTTGGTGTACCTATGTATATACAATTTATGGGGCATGTATAGGGGTATTTTGAAAGATTTTGTAAACACCTTCTGCCCGCTTGCGTGGATATTGCGGGTCCGGTGGCGTAACATTGTAGATTGTAGACGCTTTATGTCTGCTAGTAGGAGTGTTGCAGATCTGGTGGTGTAGCATTGTAGATTGTAGTCGCCTTCTGTCTGTTAGTAGGAGTGTTGCAGATCCGGTGGCGTGCTAGTCTTGATATTGACTCCCCCCTTTCTCAATCACCCGCGAAAGTTCTTCTAGACTTTGAAATCAATTATTGTTGCCTCAAAAAGAGCTCTTTTCAAGATCTTCAGTGTGTAGTGGACTTATTAATTCTGATGTTTGTTGATATCAGGGATGTTTTCTTCTTAAGTATAGATTAAGAAGATGTTTTGGAACTCAAGGAAGTTTAGTTCTAATTTGTTCAAATCCCTCTTTCATTCTGCCAGAAGGTATTCTTCTTCGTACTTATACCCGACGTACTTGTAGATTTTAATCACCACTATTGTAGGTGACATCAGTTGTGTATGAGCCTTAGTGTTCTATCCATGGGCACACTAATACATCATTGCAATCAAGTTATTTCCCCCCTCGATGTTTACAAACATGCTGCATTTATCGTGTATAACAACAAATAGCAAATCATTTTGCCCACTATATTTCTTGAAGGCTCATGACATGAATAACAACATTATCATTATTTTCACTTAAAATCAACGTCTGGGTTGGTATAATCATTGTGGACAGATCGTATCATTCACTTAAAATCAACATTATCATTATGTTCACTTACATTGGTCCTTGCTTGCATTATTAATGATATTGATTGGCAAAATTATAATTCATATCATATTTCATTTTATTCATTCGATGTTCGATGTCTTGTTCAAGTTCAAATACAAGTTCAAATCCTTGTCCACCGTGCTTGACTCAAATCAAGCCCAAGATGAGTCCACATTTGAATCTGCCTCCGAGTCTGTTGTCATTTTGGTTTAAGTTCATGTTTAATTTCATTTGCAAATTCAAAAGTCCACTTGATGTGCATTTAGTTCATTTGATTTGAGTTCTGAGCGTAGTTCCAAGTCCTTGGTTGTTCAAATGTGTCCAAATATTTGTGGG
>NW_021319703.1:26055-46184 GCF_001605985.2 Dendrobium catenatum | reverse complement strand
TGTTTTCTTGGCTTGGAAAAGGTACTGATGAATTGGCGGCGAAATGAGCAAGATGAGGATTTCAAATGTAGTCAATCTGAAATTGTTCCCGTGATAAAGAACAGCTCAATTTTAAAACAAGCTGCTAGATTTTACTCAAGAAGAATATATTCAATTTTTGAGGAAGAATTTATAAAGGCTGTGGGAGAAATGAGTATAGATTTTGTCTCGACTGATTCTTCAAAGTATATAGTCAACTACATAGAGAAAAAGAATCAAAACCATCCTTGGGTTGTTCACTTTGATGCAACAGAAGGTAACATTCAATGCAGCTGTAAGAAGTATGAAACCATGGGATTGCTGTGTTCTCATTGTTTGAGGGTTTTTAAACAGTTGGATATGGCTAAATTTCCTGAGAAGTACTTATTACTTCGTTGGTCAGCAAGGGCTCGACAAGTTTTTTATTCAGGTTACTTCCTTAATTCTCAAAGAAGTAATAATTTCCAAAGTGGTAGGGGATTCATATTCAGAAATCAGGTGAGCAGGTTTGCATATCAAATGAGCACGGAAGCTCAAGGGAATGAGGAGGCAGAGGAGTTTATTCTTTCCTCATTGCAAGACATGTATAAAAAATTATACTTAATTCTTGGTGGCAAGAAAAGAAATCAGAAGGATGTTGCTAGTTCCCAAGGTGGAACTGCTAATTTGAAAGATCCTCTAAAGCATAGACCTAAAGGCATATCAAATGCAAGACTGAAAAGCCATTGGGAGAAGAAGAAACGGCCTAAAAGTAAGTTTTTAATAATTTGTTAATTATTTAATTCATAATCCTAATACTAAAGCTCTAGTTTCTTACAGATAAGAAACCTTTGGTGGGGGATAATCCATTGGAGGAACCTTCTTCAACACAACCTTCTTCAACACAGATAAACTTTTCAAGCATGCCTGAATGTTTCAGTGAGGAATATATAACCGGCATACCATCATGCCCACCTGGAGCTAAATACACCAAGTTGATGATGGATTTTCTTTCTTCGGAGTTGGAATTTAATGAATTTGCAATGTAATAATATTTATTTGGACTTATTGATTTAATTTATTGGTTGTAATAAAATTTTTTATATGAATCATGCTTTCTGTATGAATTAATAATTTTGGTGTAATGAATTAATAATTTGTTACAAATGTAAGGTTGCGCTATGGTTGCGCTACGGTTGCGCTACGGTTGCGCTACGGTTGCGCCATGGTTGCGCTAAGGTTGCGCTACGGTTGCGCTAAAGTTGCACTACGGTTGCGCTAAGGTTGCGCTATGGTTGCGCTATGGTTGCGCTATGGTTACGCTATGGTTGCGCTTTACAGAATATGCACATTTAAGAAGTTACAGAATATGACAGAATATGCACATTTTATACAACAATAAAAAACTATATAAAAATATAATAAAATGCACATCAAAAAGTATATAAAAATATAATAAAATGTACATTTATAAATCATGGACAATATTTACAATATGTTACAGATTGTTTACTTCTTGGTTTGTAGAAAAAGAAAATATGCTAACTCTGCCCTAAATTTTGGCATATGCGTTTGCCAATCTTTAAGAGCATTCCAGTCTGTTTTTTTTCTTTGCACGGCCTTTTCCATATATTTACAAACAAACATTCCACAATCGTAGTCGTTTAATTGTGTTGGAATTCCACGAACATCCTGTACATTCCATTTCGTTATATCGCTTGAAAAGCATCCTATGGTGTCCTCGTGCAAATACTTTATCTGTACGAATACAATATTTTAAAAATTTATTATGTATATAAACATAGTTATCTGGATTTAACTTAAAATATGAATTGCACTTACAACTGTATGACAAATATTTTTGTGTTCAGGATTTGGTAATGAATCATACATTTTCCAGACCTTCTCCTTCAATTTTCCAACAAGAAGAACCCAATGCTTCTCGTGAATTATGGGAAGTACAATAAGTTTGCTTTCTTGAATTGAAACAGGATTAATGTGATTGATAAAAATTTGATAATCCATACTGTATGACTTGTAAACCTGCAATAATTCAGTTCTATAAGGAAAAACAAAAGTGAAAAAAAGGATTAAATTTTTATTTATACTTACCCTGTACAATGGAGAAATGTACAAGTAACGTTGAAATTTCTCCGCCATTAACCTACTCTGCTCAAGTAAAAAAGAAAGCAAAAGCATCAACATGGTTATCTGCTAACCAATCATTTGTGAGCAGAAAGTCAATATCTGATTTTTTTATTTTTTATGTTTCCAGATGTAAATATTTTGTGCTCCCTACAAAAAATAAAGAAAAATATAATATTAGAGCGCAACCATAGCGCAACCATAGCGCAACAGTAACGCAACCGTAACGCAACTATAGCGCAACTATAGCACAACTATAGCGCAACTATAGCGCAACTATAGCGCAACTATAGCGCAACCATAGCGCAATTATAGCGCAACCATAGCGCAACTATAGCGCAACCATAGCGCAACCATAGCAAAATCGTAACGCAATCGTAGCGCAACCGTAGCGCAACCGTAGCGCAACCATAGTGCAAGTAAACTTACTTTGTATTAAATTTTTGAAACATTCATCCATAAATCATTGTTTTTCCTCTGTTAGAAATTTCTTCCCTGGATAATCCATAATTTCCAATGATGGTCGTGTCTCAACTATTATATTGTCAACAGAGATAACCTCTTTATTCTTCTTTACGTATGGTATGACTGGTTTTGATGATCTCTCTTCTTTTTCATCATTTTCTCTTTTTCTCTTTTGTGATGAATTATCTTTTGGTGGTGGCACATCTTTGGCCGATGGTGGTGGTGGAGGAACATCTAGTATTGGTGGCTGTTGAAGAAGTTCTTCGGCCAATGGTGGAGATGGAGGTATTGGTGGTTGTGGAAGAAGTTCTTTGGCCATTGGTGGAGATGGAGGAAGATCTTGTATTGGCGCTTGTCCTGAAGGATGCAAAGCCGTTTTTTTCACTGATTGGAAGCTGGAGGCAAAACTAGATATATGCAGCTTTTCTGGATTGTGATCACACTGCATTTGAAATTCAATGAATTTGTACTTCAGTGAGTCTTGATCAGCCTGCAGTTTCTCCAAAATATCTTCAACTCTGTCCAATCTTGCTCCCACATTATCTTGAATTTTACTTAACATCTTCTCAAACATTTCAAAACATTTATTCTGAACAGCCTCTAAATCTGCCCTTCTAATGGGTGGCTGTTCAGCAAAAGGTTGACTGGTGGAAATTTTTTCGGTAGGTGGACGAGTAGAAGGTTGAGTTGGCGGCAGAGATTCAGTTTCTGGTGGTTCATTATGAGGAGAATCAGGGGGAGAGAGAGGAGGAGAGGGAGGTGGGGAGGGAGGTGGGGTGGTGTCAAGTTTTTTTCTTGCGGAAGCCTTAATTTTCTAGGGTGAATGCAATTTTTGTGGTTCATGACCTGAACGGATTTCCAAGTTTTGTATGGCAATAATGTCAGCCCCGTATTTTTCGGCCTCCTCATTGGTAACATTCTCAAGACAAACAAAAATCTGCAAAAAATAGAAAAATTTATTAAAGCGCAACAATAGCGCAACCTTAACATAATTTGCATCAGGTAAACGAAACTTTTCTTTAAAAATTTAAATAATTTTGATGCATTATCTTGAGTAAAGTATATATCTGTATACCCCTGCCATCTAAGAAAACATGGTCTTATTTCTGAATCGGATGGTTTATTCAAAGAAAAATGTTCCAAAAACCAAATTTGTATAATGCCAAAAATAAAAATTTTAAAGTTAACATTAAAAAACATTAAATATGTAGAATAACTAGTAGGAGTGGAAACTTACCAGTAGAAGAGAAAAAAAGCCATTGATGTAACCCAATGGTTTTTGTTGTTGAAACTTCTCAAAAATTGTATTGAACTCCCCAACCATGAAGTTCCTTAAGGAAGAAGCCCAATTAATGGAACTAAACTCACTTAAATTATTTGCAACAGTTGTGAGCCTTCTAGGGGTTTTATGACTATTTAGTGGAAAGAAAAGGTTGGATAACAAAAACATAATAAAGGTCTTTATTTTTGTTGCATTATCAGATAATCTGTCTAAGTTTTACATTTCTGTTTTAATTTCAGTTGACAGAGGTTCATTTAGATGATCAATCCTCCATTTGATATCAATGCCTCTGTTTGGCATACTTGTTAGAAAATTTTAGTTGTTAAAGTTCAAAAAACATATAGCTATAAAAAATTCCATATTCAAAATATTACCTGTCAACAAAGCAACCTCGTCAGAAGTGAATTTCAGAACATGACCGAGGACGATGAAGCCTTCATCAGCAGGACTCCAGAATTTGAGAACCTCAAAAAGAAGTGGTATACACTATTGGAATGCAGGGAACCTCAAAAATTGATGAATGTTCAGATTCTTTAATGTTTGCTCCACTTCATCATCAATGATCTCGACAAAAGCATCACAATATTTCCGGAAAGAAGTAACATAACATCTAGATGTTACTGGCCTTTGATACGACGTCCTCATCTATAACAAAAAGAAAATCAGAACTATATCGCAAACATACAATAGCGCAACCATAGCGCAACCATAGCGCAACCTTAGCGCAACCTTAGCGCAATCTCACATTTCGTAATTATTTAGCTTAAAAGAAGTTTAAAATTCAAAAAAAACCAAAAATTGAAAACCACATTGAACATATATGCTAGTTATACAACTATTACTAAACCCTAAAATTTAGAAGATAGCGTAAACCTTTCATATCATTTGCTTCATTCATTTACGAAGAGAAGAAGCGTGAAAAATCAAAAAATAAAAATTTAAACAGTACATTACATTAAACAAACATTGGTAAAATTATAACTAAATCAAACCCTAAAATCTAACATATAACTTAAACGCAACGAAAGCGCAAGTAAAGTGCAAGTTAGACGCAACCATACCTCTTCCTGATTGATGATCTTCTATAGTCTCGTCGTCTACCTCCGGTAGGAATAAGCTAATGCAGAACCGAAGGTAATGGAGGAAACCGGGAGCGCTTACCAGAGCTGGAGTAACAGTGAAAATGTCGCTTGAAAATAAAATACGCAGCGTTTCCATTCTTTCTTTTCCGGAATTCAAATGAATAGCGTTATCGGGTCGGGTCGCTAACTCTGACAAAACATAAAGCGTTAATATTAAATTAAAAAAATGCCTAACAGATGGCGCATTTCTATTGGCGACCGAACGGAGAGATGGCTTCGGTCACCTGACCCAATAATTTGCCCGCAGGAGAAGGGGTGTAAAAGTTGGAGTTTTTGAGTTGATTATAGGGAAAGACATGTTCGTGGAAGATAACGTGCATGGAGATATGTATTTTGTGAGATTAGAGATTGAGGCAACGATAGCCTTTATGAGTGGTAGAGTATCCCAGAAAGAGGCATTTGTGGGAGCGAGGAGCTAGTTCGTGGGTGGTGGATAAATGTAGGATGCATGGTAATACTGATGGTGAGATGGTTGATAGTAGGGCAGAGACGAGGTTTTGGTGTATGAGATTCCAGAGTGGGAGATCAGAGGAGTTGGCAGTGTCTGGCGAGGATTATTTTGCTTTGCTTGTGAGAAAACCATGGAACCCATTTGCGGAGTAGATTTTTAAGATATGAATGCACCAGATGGCATAGTTCTTTGTGGTGAGCTGATTTGGGACAATGGACTTGAGGATGGTCATCAGAAACTTGAGATAGGAGGGGATGGTAAAGTCGGCCATGGATGCCGATAGAGTGGTTGTACTTACTTACTGAGATGACACCGGTGGTGTTGGAGAAAATGAGCCCTGTTCTCCCATTCACTAGAGGAACAGCTTATTACTGAAGCTTTGATACCATGAAAGCTTCCTGTAATTGTTAGCGAAGAAGAATAAGAGAAAGTAGCAGCTCATACTGTGTAGTATATTCACACGCATATTCATCTTAATACAGTTTTGGTGTTTACTTATCATGCTAAAAGTAGATTCTAGAAGAGTATAATGAGAATCCATTAATGCCAGAGTATGTCAGGCAAGTGGAGACGGGTTCTGTTGTAGTGGTGGACTGAGCCTAGAGGTAAAGAGTGAGGAAGTGGTGAGTGGTCTAACAAAAAGCATTAAGTGGACTCCCCTCCATCATCAGTCATGGAGGTAGCGTCGACTTATCTATTGTCATCATTCGTAAAAGTATTTTTTATTTATTTTTGGTTAAATTAACAACATAGACGATTTCATTATTATAAGAATAATTACATCTCAAAGATAAAACTAAAAAAAATTGAAGTATTTGAACGATTTGACAATATTGTTTATAGACTATTTTTTTATGTCGCATGTCTTATTCACAATATATTTCATATATTAGTATTAATAAAATGAGTATCTAATGTAGAGAAAAAAGTTCTTGATACAAAACAAAAAGTGCAACTCAATTTGACTTACAAAAAAGAATCAAAGCCTAGGTTTACATTTTATGTTAAGAAGCTAAAGCATTAGGAAATCCCGATGACCAAAGTTCAATGGAAGCATTGGACCCAAAGGAAAACAATTTGGAAGAAAGAAGCTGAGATGAGGCATTTATATCCGGAATTGCGATGATTGAAATGTCGAAGGTGACATTTTTTTAAGGAGATGAGATTGTAATATTCATCTTCTAAAATTCAAGTAATTATCTACTTAAAAGTATAAATTTTTATTAATTTAGCAGTTGCAAGTGTTATTAAGTTGTTTGGAGCTGGAATACTTAAAAATTTGGGTTGAGGAAGTGAAATTTAAAAGTTTGATTTTTCTTCTGTGAGCGCTACACGCCGCATTGGGCGCTCAGTCATTGTGCTCTCAGGAAAATGGAGAAAATGAGCTTTTTGAGGGAGTGCTATGGCTGGACAGTGTTATTATGGTGCTAAGAATGGAACCTGGGAAAGTTTGTGAGAATCCGGTAGAGTTTGAGAGTTTTGCTAGTAGCGATATGGTGTTGGAGATTGTAGCACCACGACGTTAGGTCGAATTAATACTTTTTTAAAATAATAAATATAAAAAATCACCAATGTCAACCCAAACACCTAGCAACTTGTTGAGGAAGAAAGGAGATTAGAGGAGGAAAGAGAAGGAAAATGAGAATATTCAAGGCCTAAAATTTAATTTTCGTCCATTCAGCCAACTATAAGAATTGTCGGGCTCGAGGTAGGCAACTCATGGCCCATTTATATTTTTAATTATGTTGTGTATGATGAAAGATGTGTTTTTAAAATTGTTTTTTTAGTTTTAAAAAATTTTACCATGTAACTTATAGTATATTATTTTATTCTCCGTTCTTAACAATTTGACTATAAGAATGTAAAATTTTATCTGTCGGTTTGTTTTGTATGAATTTTTTATTATTATGGAAGATGGTAGCATTTATGAACTATAATACATTTAATAAAGCATATTATTTTAGCTTTATATAGGACCTCTATGAAATTGAAAGTTTTGAGCACTTTGTGTTGGCAAGTGAAATATGGTGGTTTTATATAAAGTTTACATATGATACTATTTGCTTAAAAAGTTCAACTGCATGCTATATTTGCATTATCATACATTTCATGATATGGAGTTTTGGAAATGGAAAGGAAAGTACTCTAAAAAATCTCTACTTGGGCCCAAGGTGAAAATGCTTTATATTGGAATACTCTTTTTTGGTTTTGTATTGGAATTTTGTTCCGTTATTGTTTTGCTCTGTTCTGCAATTATCTTGAACAAGTGAGAGATGGAAGATTTGGGACTTATAAATGGCATCAATACACCTGCCTTCTACATTCATAAATTCATTTGTATACCTAAAACATTAAGTTAAAACAATATCATTACAAATTTGTTTTAATCACTTTCAATAGTATGCATTGAATTTTGTTATGGGAAACGGTGTTGACCTACAGAGTTATATACTCCATTCTTATATCATTTCAGACAAAGGTAAATATTTTGTTGAGTAGGTCCAGTTCGATAGAAAGCATAAGGCCAGGTTTAGCAAGTAGTTATGATTTTGTAGCCCTTAGCATTTATATTTTTGTTCGAAGTTTTGGAGTCTAGACTTTTGTAAATGATTATTTCAGAAAACAAATATTTTCTTTGTATACTCTGGATATTTAATTTATAGATTCTTGATATTTAGTTGGATCTGGTGTATATGAATTTATTGAGGATGATAAATTTAAAAGTATAAGAAAGTAGGCTCAATTAAATTTTTCCTTTAGGTCTTGGTGCATTACAAAGTGGTACCATAATAGTGATTGGGAAGAATTGAATCATTACCAGAGCCTTAGGAAAGGATATGTTAGTGTAAAGTTGGAAATATAAAGTTGTAAATATTGAATCTTGTGTATTTTAATTAGAAGTGGATGAATTTGATATTGAATTTCATTTTGTTTTAAGTAGTTAAAAGTGTTGTTATAATTGGACCCTGAAGATACTAAAGTAGTTGAATTAGGTGGTTAGAATGAAAAAAACATCGGGTTCTAGTGAGAGAGAGTCCGGGTTTCTAGTGAGAGAAAACTCCTTTTTTTTGGTTTGAATTTGTTCTCCCGCGGATTTGCTTCTGGCCGGTGGCACTATCGTCAACAAATCATCGGCATTCTTGGCCGATGTCATGGAAGGTCCGCGCCCCTCCAGTCCTATTCGATTGGGTGGTAGAGGTAGAGGCGGTCTGGTAATCAGAGAAGGAGCGCAAACGGTGATTCGTCTAATGGTGATTGAAGGCAAAGGCAAGAAGATCTTGAATGAAGGTTCTTCGGGGTGGAATGCTGCGGAAAGAGTAGAAATTGATAGGGATTGTATTCTTGGCAATCTTGAATTTTCGGTGATGAAGGATACTGTCTTGAAGGTAAAGAGTTTTTCTGGGAAGAATCAGACTTGTTCTGTTCAGGATGATTTGGATCTCATTCAAATCCCTAAGGATGACAGAGCGAATGGAAATGGAAATGTCCCTGATAAGGATTTATTGAATGATATTTTGAGTTCTAATTGGCAAGGCGATGTTGGTGAGGTAATTGGAGCCTGGTTGAAGCCGAAACATATTAGAATTGATTTTAAAAATGAGCAAGTTGAACTCTCTGATGATGGTATTGCCGTGAAGCTCAATCTAGTTCTAGAATCCAAAAATTCAGATGTGCTAAAAAATTCAGTTGTAATCAAAGTTCTAGGAGGCAATGTGCCTTACTCTGTTTGCAGCTTTGATTTGAGAAAGCAATGGAACAAATTTGGTAGATTTCATATGACTTCAACTAGTATTAATTGGATACTCTGCTCCTTCAAAACAAATGAGGTGGTGGATGAAGTTTTAAATGGTGGACCCTGGTATGTTAATTGATACATTGTCGGCATGGACAGATGGTCTCCGGCCTTTGATCCGTATTCTTTTAAAGGGATTTCAGCTCCGATGTGGATAAGACTCCCGTGTTTTTCTCTGTTCTGTTAGTACGAGGATAGTCTCGCGAGAATTGCTTCTCGGTTTGGCACACCATTGTATTTAAATAGAAATATGTTTCGGTGGGGAAGGAGAGAGTTCGCCCGCATCTGTGTCAAGATCGACTTGGAAAAGAAACTCCCAAATGGTGTCTGGATTGATGGTCTTGCAGGTAGATTCTTCCAAAGGGTTGAGTATGAGAAGATCAATTTGCTTTGTTATCATTGCGGCCGAGTGGGGCATGAAATGAAAGCGTGCCCTGAGAAGGTGGTACTGGGTATCAAAAATAAAGCAATAGATAATACTGAAGCAGTTACATGTGAAGTAAGGAAAACGGATGAAGAAGCTAAAACAGCAGTGATCAAGGCTGAATATGGGCCTTGGATTCATGTCCAGTTTAAGAACAGACAGACTTTTAAAGGAGGAGATGGGTATAGAAATAACAATTCTAGTAAGATCAATGTGAATGATAACTTGGGTAAGACTGATCAGAACAATGTCTTGCAAGAGCATGATGCTGATGGAAAAGTAACTGATGAACAGATGAAGAAAATGAATTCAGTTCCAGGGATTAGTGCAGACAAAGGAGTAATGGTTGAAAGCAGTAAAACAGAAATTTGGCTGAACAATTCATTTGCGGTTTTAAATGAAGATAATGTTGCAGATTGTCTTGGGGAGCAGGAAGATTCTGTTAAGATGCTGAATAAGGGAAAGGAAGGTATGAATGTTGATGTTGTGAATGATGTTAAGTACAGCATGAATGGTTCTGCTAGAGTCAGACTTGCCAAGGAGCTGAAATCTTTGGGTCCGGTTAATCAAGAAGTGAAGAAAAAGAAAAGAGATGGACGAATGGTGTCCCTAATTGGGGTGAGTTCCCCTTCTTTTGCTTAATGTCTTCACTTTTATTTTGGAACTGCAGAGGGGCTAGGAAGAAGGAAGCTGCTCTGTATTTAAAAGAGGTGGTTAAGGATCATGATATTTTTTTCATTGGCCTTATGGAGACTAAGATGATTAATATCAATAGAAAGGATGTTGATGTTCTAATCGGTAAGGATTTGGATTATTATCATTTTGCTGTAGTGGGCCTTTCTGGTGGCATCTTAGTGTTATGGAATATGAAGATTGGGAATTTTGTGATTACAGATACTTCTTCTCAGGTGATTGTGGGAGATTTATCTATCCCTAGAATGGGGATATAGAGGATTGCTACTATTTATGGTAGTAGATGTTGCAAGGAGCGTGAAAATCTTTGGAGCTTGTTGGATAAATGTATGGTGAGTTGTAATCCCTCTATTATTGGAGGAGATTTTAATTGTGTGCTTAACAAAGAAGAGAAAAGAGGTGGTAAAAGGTTCCTTTTCATCAAAGGACCTAGAGATATGAAGGGTTTTATGACTAGTTGTGATTTTCATGACGTGGGGATTATTGGACCAAGGTTTACTTGGTGTAATAATAAGGAAGGGACATCGAGGATTTGGGAGAGGCTGGACAGATGTCTGCTGAATTCTACTGCTCTTTAATTGCTTCCTTTGGCTGCTACTAGGCATCTTGCTAGGGTGGCTTCAGACCATAGTCCTATTGCCTTCAAGGTGAATGACAAGGAGCATGTAAAGTCTAGAATCATTAGATTTGAAGATACTTGGAGGATGTATCCAGCTGCTAGAAGTATTGTGTATCACTCTTGGATGAAGAATGATTTTGGTGAGGAAGGCATGGTTCTTCAAAGGAAAATTAATAGAACTTTGAAAGCTCTCTTTTTTTTGGAGTAAAAGTAAATGCAAAGATCTAAATGAACTTAAGGAAAAGCTGAAGATGGATATTCTGGAGCTTCAACTTAAGGAAGCTATGGGTAATGATTGGTCAGCTCAAGACCTTATTTTACTAAGAAGTAAAATACATGAACTTAATGTAACCTTGAAGAGACTGTCAACATGGTGGAACCAAATAGCTAAAGCTAGGTGGCTTGAGGAAGGTGATTATAATTCCAAATTGTTTCATAATTTTGCAACAGCTAGGAGGAATGGCAATAGAGTGAACCAAATTAAAGATGTTCACAATGTGATGCAAGTAGAAGAAGAGGAGATTGAAAAGGTCTTCATTCAACATTTTGAATCAAAATGGAAGAATAGAGACTGTCAACTCACGGGTTGGCCCGATGTATTGGCACACCAGAAGCTGAATGATGAGGAGATCCAGGCTCTTAGTTCAAAATTCTCGGTGATGGAGCTTAAGCAGTCAGTCTTCCAGCAAGGGAACAATCATTCTCCAGGTATGGATGGTCTTACTTCTTCTTTCTATAAGTACTATTGGGATATAGTATGGAAAGATTTATGGAATGCTATCAATAGTTTTCTTACTAATGGTTGTATGAGGAAGGAACTGAAAGATACTTTAATAGTATTGATTGCTAAAGTAAAGAATCCCTTGCTCCCTTCCAACTACCGTCCTATTAGCCTTTGTCAGACCAATTACAAGGTTGTAGCTACAATGCTAGTTAACATATTGAAGATGTGTATGCCCAAGCTAATTACTGAGGAACAAATGGCGTTTATCCCTAGGAGATCTATCTCTAAGCATTGCCTCTTGGCTCAGGAGATTTTTCACAAGTTCAAAGTTTCCAGAAATAAGAAGGGGATGATGGATTTGAAGCTTGATATGGAGCAAGCATACAACAATATGGGGTGGCCTACTCTTGATAATGTCTTCAAATGGTATGGCTTCCCTTCTGGTTATCCTAATCTTATTATGGAATGCGTTATTGATGTGAGGTTTTCTATTATCATAAATGGGAGGATTTCCAAATGGATCATGGCTCATAGTGCCGTCAAGGGTGTCAATTATCCCCTTATCTTTACATCATGTGTTCTCAATTGATGTCCTATTCCATTTATAAAAGGGGTCTTAATATTGGTATTCAAATCTCTCCTAGAGGACCTAGAATTACTCACCTCTTATATGCCGATGACGTTATTATCTTCTCACATGTCTCTAAGAAAATTGCAAAGGAGGTGAAGGGTATTGTTGATGATTTTTGTAAACGGACAGGGCAAAGGGTCAATGCTAACAAATCTCAGATTATTTTCGGCAATAGTGTTAGTAATCCTATGAGAAAGAAGATTGCTAAAGTTTTGGGCTTCAAAGTAGTCAAGGAGATGAGTTATCTTGGGATAAAGTTATCCCTTAATCGGTTGAGGGCAGCTGATTTTCATGATATCTTAATCAATATGATGGATAGACTTAATACTTGGGGGAAGAAATTTCTTTCTATGGGTGGTAATATTACTCTTATCACTCGCTCTCTTTTGACCATTCCTAAACTTTTAGTTACACACTCCATTATCCCTAAGAAAGTGTTGATTACTATGGAAAAACTTTGTAGAAGTTTTATTTGGAATAAACCTGATGGTAGTCACATTATTCACTACATTGCTTGGGATGATCTTTGCAAACTGAGAAGTATGGGAGGTTTGGGGTTACAATCTCTAATGTTGAAGGCTGGGCCTTTAAGAGCAAATCTGGCTTGAAATTTTCTTCAAAAGCCTGGTACAATGTTTCATAGAGCAATGAGAGCTAAATATGGGAGTATTTTGAATGGTTCCCATAATAAGGTCACTTCTAAGGCTTGGCAGATCTTATTAGATGGTGGGAAGTTTTTAAAAAACATTATTAGATGGAATGTAGGCAATGGCAAGGAGATCAATGTGCTGAATGATATATGGATCCTTGATAGATGTATAAACCAATGGCTGACTTTTGCTGATTGTGCTGCCTTGGAGGGAGTTTGTGTTCAGCAGTTAATGTTGGAGAATGGCCAATGGAATATTATCTTGCTTTAGGATAATCTGCTCTAGCACCATAAACATAGGAGGATAATCTGCTCTAGCAGATTGTAAGCTCCAATATTATCTTATGATTGTCATATGAACATATGGTGATAGATTATCCTCCTATGTTTATGGTGCTATGTTTATGTTTCAACCTATGCTAGAGCAGATTATCCTCCAATATTATCTGCTCTAGCAAGATAATATTATGAACATAGGAGGATAATTTGCTCTAGCAGATTGTAAGCTCCTGGATATTGATAATCGTAAGCTCATATGGTGGAGAATTATGAACATATTATTGTTCAATGCAAGTATTTGATTGATATCATTAAGTAGATTGTTGGTTGGGGTATCTCCATTCTTATATTTCATTCATTGGATCATTGTTTCAAAGAACTTAAGAGAATTTTAGCAAAAAATCTGGGCATTATGCAAATTTATTGTACTATCGTTTACTTCTCTTAGAAAAATAGGAATGAGGTTAAGCATGGCAAAACTGCACTTCCTTCTTATGTGGTTGCTTCTAATGCTTTGTCAGTGGCCATTACCAAGACAAGTCCGTCTCTTTCTAACTGGAGCACTAACCTCCTTAGGGAGTCTCAAAATTCTTGGTGCCCCCCATTGAAAGAATGGATGAAAATCAATGTTGATGCTTCCTTAACTAGTTCTAGTTTAGCTGGAATTGGTGGTATGTTCCGGGATTGCAATGGAAGGTTCATTCTTGCATTTGGGAAGAAGATGATTCATTGAGACATAGCACAGCTGGAAAGGGGAGCAATTCTTTCGATCAAGGATTATGTCAAAAGCTGGATGCGGGATTATAAAGGGGTGATTGTGGAAAGTGATAACATTAATGTTATCACCTACATTCAAAACTCCTTGAAGCAGAATAAAGGGATTATGGGCTTCAAATCGGTAAGGGATTCTTTATTTGTGAATGATTTCAATAAAGTTTTCTTTTTACATGTCAATAGGAAATGTAATAAGGTAGCCAACTTGTGTGCTACTATGGTTTTAGAGAATAGTTTCTATTTTGATAGCTTTTCTTTTGATGATGTCCCTCCCTTGATGGTTAATTTAATCAAGGAAGAATATCATCCTTTTGATGTTTGTAACTAGTCCTTTTTTTCTCTTTAATGCATATTGCAATTCTTCAAAAAAGAAGATACTAAAGTAGTTGATGGACATAAGACTTGAGATGATATTGTCCATATCACAACAGAAGTAATATAACTAGATTTGATGATGTAGTTTGCTAGGCTAGTAGCATAATTGATGGAAGAAGCTCATAGCAGGATATTAGGTGCAAAAGGAGATGAGATATATCATCATTTATATTTATTTTTTAGATTGAAACCTCCTTATTTTCATGGAGTTGTAGATCCTTGGGTTATAAGGGATTGATTATTTAGATTGGAAAAATCATTTGATGGGGTGCAGTGCCTTGAAGTGAGAAAGGTACCTTTGACAGTGTTTTTTCTTAATGCAGATGCTGAGCACAGGTGGGTAGTCCAGCTAAGGGAGAAATATTAGGGTAGGATTAATGTTGAGACCTCTTATGAGGAGTTTATGGGGACTTTTAGTGACTAGTTTATTTTACCCTAGATGAGGTAGTAGATGCAAGAGCAACTCTTGAAGCTGGTTTAGAGGAGTAAATCAGTAATGTAGTATGAATATGAGTTTACAGCTCTAGCTTGGTATAAAACTTAGTTAGTTAGTATTTTAGAGGATAAATGCTATCATTTTATAAGAGGACTGAGGGACATTCTAAGGCATTAGCTAGTACCCTTTCATATCTAGGACTTTTATATCCAGGACTTTTCTAGATTAATAGAATGAACACGATTGGTATAAAATGATTTGGCAGCAACGCAACAAAGATGGGATACCAGTAGGAGAAGATTTGTAGGGGAGCCCTCTATGAGTGTGCTTGATTAAAAAAAGTATGATTTTTTTGAAAAAGATTAATTTTTTTTATGAATATTGTTTTTTTAATTTTAAAATTGAACACATCATTATGAACAATATATCACCTCAAGAGGTGAACATATCGTTCCCTAATGGGTTCAAATTTCAAAACTTTAAATTTATCCAGATTGTCGTAGTTAAACTCAATAATGAATTACATATGATCCCAGAGGGTCAACATTATATTCGATCGAGTGTTTAGCTATAATGATCTGGATAGGAGATCATTAATTTCATAATCAAAGTAATGATAATGAGGTAATATATTTTCCCCAGGAAAGATGATATTGCCTATTATCGATTATTTGAATATGACGATAATGGTCGCCATTTTTTTTTCCCAAAGATAATTACTTATGATTTTTAAAAATTGATTTTTTTTTTTTTGAAAATCTAGTATAGGTTTCTAAATTTTTTACGAGCGCAAGCCCTCATAGTTAATTACATTATTGGAAACTGGAGTATCCTATGAATACTCTCGAATAAAATAACGGTAAAAATTTCATTTAAGAATTTCAAAATTTGATATCAAGGGAGGTAAGGGTTAAAAAATTCAAGTGGGATTGGTTCAAAGTTGATCACTTATTTCTGGAGTCAAATGAAGAAGGGTAGGAGGTGTTTTGAGATTCTGAATTACTTTAGAAATACCCCAACCTATCCTAAGTGTTGGGCCTGAATTTGATTGAAAGGGATGTTTAGTTTAATGATCAATTTTATTAAAAAGTTGAGATTTAATTCCCGAAAGTTGAGGTCTTATAGCCTGAGCTTGCCTCAAAACCTATGTCTAAAATGGGTACTAGAAATTAGTGTCCCGAACTTAGCAAATGCAGTTCAAATCTAGACTTACCACATTGGATTTGAGAGCCAGCTAAACCACCTAAGCACTTTAAAAATATGTATCCAGTCAATTAATGTTGAATGGTAGGGACATTATTTAAGATAGGTTTTTGAAAGTAGGGCCGACGTCTATAGTAGTTTTTAATTTGGTCCCTTGACTTATATTGGGTGTTTAATGCTTGAGATAAAAATGCAATTAAAATTTTAGACTCATTTAGATTTATTTCTAATGCAATGCATGCATATCTACTCGATTAAATGCTTAAATAAAAAATGAAGCAGTTTTAAAAAGGCTTAAAAATAGGTTTTATTCTAAATATGCACAGATCCCCTTGACAGAACTGCACCTTCATAGGCCAAGTGGTCTTCCAAAAACCCGCAAACGAGGAAGTGCCTAAGAAAAAGGAAGAAGATGTAACAAGTATGCATGCGAACTCTCGGCGGTCCCGGACTTACTTCTTAAATTCTTTAGAATTTCTAGATGAGCTTAAATGTTTTAATTTTATTTAAGTAGAAGAGTTTTTAACGTGTCCTTATGAGCCTACGATCGGGTTCCAGGCTAAATCAAAATCAACATGCAAGAATCACCAAAAAACTACTAAAAGCAAGCAATCTTATACCATAATTAATATCAAATATTAATCAATTAAATTAATATTCAAACTGAAATTCCATAGGTAAGTGCCTTTTAATATTACATTCCAGAATTACAGAAAAGTAAAGTGGTCGGGTACCATTGATAATAACCCAGATTTCTAATCCTAAGACTCAAATAACTTTGAGAATGGATCTTCTCCTTATCCACTTCTTTGTTCTTAAACTGTTTCTTGGATCATCGGCTCTGGATATCTAAATTAAAAGAAACTCCCCCTTGGGTGGGGTGTTACTTTCCTCTTTGGATATTTTCAAAAGTATCATAACTTGATCTTCCAAATGGAAGAAGACTCTTCTCTTTAGGGATGTCTTCTCCTCTTTGGAATTCAAGTTGGATATAAATATTCCATTCTCAAATCACTTTTAAAATTAAAACTCAAATATAATCAGATTACATTTCATAAAAGAAGAAAATTCTAGACTCAATCCTGCAAGGTTATCATAATAATCAGCAGTTATATATAATCCCAAGTAGTTATAATTGAATAATCTCAAGCAATTAATATTTAAAAATTGAAAGGTCATAATTAATTACAACACAAAGTGCAGTAAATAAATAAACAATCAATCAACTCTAAACTAGCAACCAACATGTAGTGAAAACTACAAAAAACATAACACACAACTGCAGAAAAGTAAATACCGGCCTAGCCTAAATCTAGAATTTGTTTTCCTAGCAAATCATCTAAAGTGTGTGAGGTAGGCAGTGTGGTTTAGATATGTCATAGGTAGGGCAACTAGTTAAACTTTCTTGAAGTTCTAGTTTGTTGAAAGACTTAAGATATTATTTAATTGAAGTTTAAATATTAATGATTTAAAATTGATTTTAAGATTAATTTTAATTATTCATTGGATATCACCTTTTATTTCTCACCGAAACTATCAAGTTTATTTCACCTTCCTTATGGCTGATTTAATAGTCTCGTAGGCCTGTGTTACCTAGTACTACCTGATATGATTAATTCATTTGACTTGATTAATATTTGAAGGTTAATGAATTTTAATTAAAGTTGGTTGATTGATGATTTTAAAGTTGATTTAAAAATTTCTAGAGTTTTAAAGTGATTTTTGAATTTTAAGAATTTTTTGGATTATTTTAATTATTTAATTAAGGGGTTTACTGAGGAAAGACACATCCAAGAAGCCTTTACAAACTCTTTTCACCACTACCAGGTGCGGCAGAGAACCGTCGTCATTTCACACTCACCCTATATTGACAAAGAACCATCATCCTTTCACACTATCCCAAGTGTTGGCAGAGAACCATCCGTCCTTTCACACTCCCCCGATGTCGGCATAGAACTGTCTGTCCTTTCATACTCTCCTGGTGTAGGCAGAGAACCCTTCATCCTTTCACACTCTCTTAGTATAGGCAGAGAACCGGTGACTGTTCACACTTTCCAAGTGTCGGCAGAGAACCGGATCTCTTTGAAGATCTTCTTCATAAGAATTCTATAAAAAAGAAAGAAAAGAGTGAAGTAATCACAAACCAAAAGTAGAAACTCTTACCCTTTGAGTACTAAGTAAAACCTTCACGCTCCAATGGCAAGAAATCTCCTTCAAATGCTCTCTCACACGCTCTCCTTGACTCTCTTCTCAATAGGCATGAAGATCAGTAAGCAAAAAGATTAAGTTTAAGTTTAGAATGGCCTATATATAGAAGAGATAAGAAAAACCATCCAAAAATGGCAAATTTCTAGTTATCATGCACAGGTTCGTCCCGTACTATCTGCGATCGTCCCAGACGATTTTACTTAACAGCTTTGGAAATGATCTCTATGTATATGTGTACGAAATCACTTCGTACACACTGATCATCTCGTATGAACTAATTCATTTAGTACGAACAGTTATTACAAGGTTGGTTCCCAAAAACTGCATAACGTAACCAGAAAACTGTCAAAGTCGGTTCCCTTCATCCTAAGGCGAATTTGACTTCGTCTAAATGAAATTTATCCAGAGAGCAACTCGTCCTGGTCTTGAAAATTTGTCTTGGGACGAATACACTTTGTCCTGGGACGTACCATTTCATCCCTATACGAAATTATGTCGTCTTGGACGATCAGGACTTAGAAAAAATTTCCTGTTCGTTCCATTTGCTCTTTAAGAGGAGATAACTGATTTGATCATCCCATACGAATGAAATTTATCCTGTACAATTAGAACAAAAATTTTAAGATCTCCTTAAGTGTGTGTGTGTGTGTGTGTGTGTGTGTGTGTTTATTCACTCAATTACAATCACTCTTTCTCAATTCAAATAACATTTACAAGCATCAAAATTATAAATAATTGAATGCTGAATTTGATTTGAAGTCTTCGTGGTCAGGAGTTTGATTTTCCTGAAATGTTAATATACACAAGAGAAAAAAATAATTCTTCTAAAAAGTATTAGGAGATAACTACAAATAAAATAATAATATTTGGAATCATCAAAATAATATAAGTTGCAATAATGTAAAACATGCAAATAGCAACTTGCTTAACAATCTCCCCCTTTTTGATGATGGAAAAATAATTATTATTTACATAATTTCAAATTCTAAGAATCTCTTAAACTCCTCCTGAATTGATGAACACATGAAAAGTAAGGAGGCAATTGAATTCAAAAAATTTTTATTTTTCAAAAATTTTAACAACCTCTAAAATAAAATAATAACAAAAACAAAACAAACACAAAATACAATTTACAAAAGATTATTTAATTCAACAAACAATTTCTCCCCCTTTTTTACAACAACAAAAAGTGACTAAGAAATAGACTAGAAATGTAAGCAAACATATGAAAATTATTTGATAATTTAACCTTGAAAGTGATTCAAATAAAGTATGCAAATTAAATTAAAATATTAGTCAATTCATAAAATTTCATAGACTTTAAGAAAAGATATGACATTGAAACTAAGAAGAATTTATCAAAACATGAGTTCATTTAGACATTTAAATAGAGAAAATCATTGCAAGAAGGATGAATGATAAAATTGTATATTTCAAATTTCAATAAAAATATAAATGAACATAAGATTAATTTGAAATAAGAGATTAAAAGAGTCCGAAAAGAAATAACTACCACATGTGGCGCTTTGCGCATCTTTTTCAATTTTATGGCACATTTTATGCATCTTTTTACTTTTGAGCTTATTTTGTGCCTCTTTTTCACATTGCGAACTTTTGGGCATTCATTTTGATTTTTGTACATTTGTATAATTTTAAAGAGTAATTGTATTCTTTCCAAAATCAATAATAAAAAATTTCAAATTTTTCCAAGTGCATAAATACTATTTGAAAAGTGAAATATAAAATAAGAAAATATCTCAATTGCAATAATAATATTAATAATAATGAAGTCTAAATTGTTGCAACCCATGACCCCGAGTTTGAGATTTTGATGGTATT
>NW_021319703.1:3351-25955 GCF_001605985.2 Dendrobium catenatum | reverse complement strand
TATTTTTATTAAGGAAAAGTTTTTCACAATTCACCCCTCCCCCCTCTTGTCATTTAGTAATTTCATAAATAAAATACATGAAATTGACAATCTTAAAATAACAAGTTATAAGTAAAACATAAATTTAGAAAAGTTAGATTTTCTAAAGAATTTAATTTTTACTTACAAATTAAGGATTGGCATAATTAAGATTAAAAAAACTCTAATGATTTCATAACATCTAACACTCATTTCAAAACCAAATTAAAGCAAAAGTAAAAACAACATATATTGATATCAATTAAAGATTCTACAATCTGCACTAGATATCAATACAAAAATATCTAAAATAAAAGAAAATACAATCAACTTTCTAAAAAATAAGAACTAGCAAACAAACTAAGGAAAAACACATAAAGCAAGTACAAACATCATTGAGATGGACCCTGATCTGGAGGAGGAGGAGGTGCACCACCAAATATGTTAAAGTATGAACTCATCAACATCATATTGGTGCTAATGTCATTCATCTGCTCTTTCATAAAACCCATGTCATGTTGCTGTTGCTGAAGATGAGCCTCAATTTGATCAAAGCGTTAATCAAAATGAGTCTTTAGTCGATCAAATCTTTGAATCAAATCCTGATAATTTGGTTCACTGGCAGGTGCAGGTGCTCCTTCTTTTTCTTCCTCTGAATCACTTATAACATGAGCTTTTCTTGTTTCATCTGTTTTGAATATCACTCTAAAAGATGCGTTGTTGTAACATAATGGCTCTTCAAACTCTTGCTCAGGATGAATCAATGTATTTCTTCTCCAATACATAGGTAACTAGGTGTCCTAAGGCAATGTTCCTCTTTCTTTTATGTTCAACATGCCCAATTTCAGAAAGCCCATATAGATAGTCAAGGATAAGTTGGGCTTCATCTGTAGGTTCTTGGGTCATGATTAGAAAGGTCACTACAGAAAGAAAAGGAGTTATATTAATCCTATCATGAGCTTTAGGTATGATTGAAGTTCTAAGGACATGCTAAATGATTCGAGCGTTTCTAACAAGAAGATACCCTAGCAATATGATCATTAACATTGTTACCTCTAATGACTCTATTTATTTCTGACCATTTATCAGTGGTGTTGACTAAAGTGTGTGCTCTAGTCCCTTCAGTTCTCAAGTTTAAAAAAGCTCCTAAGTTCTGCTTTGTGATTTCTATATTTTGCTTTAAAAACAAAATAGCGGACTGTGGAGTGGTCAGAGTTAAAAGACATGTTGGCTAGAAAGTAGTGAAAGGTCTCTTTATTATAGAGGTGGATAAGGGTAAGGATGAAATCAAATTGAGTGGAAGTAAAAAGGTTCATAACCTGGAAAGAAATTTGCTCCTGAAGAAGAACTCTAGATGGAGTTATCTTTGTAGAGGCAAACTTTGGAAATGACTCCTCATTTTCCTTTGAATGAAATTTTTTAGAAGGATTCCTATGAGGTTTCCTTGCAATGACCTTTTGCCTTTTGCTTGAACTAGCCATTAGAAAGATGTAGACAACGAAAGGGTTTGAAAGTGATGTTTTAGAGTGTGATTGTTGAGTTAGGAAGCCCTCTTATTTAAAGAAAATGATACGTTCGTACCAAACGAATTTGCATTCATCCCGTACGAAATTTCATTCATCCCGTACAAAAAAATTTCGTACAGACGATCGAATTCGTCCAAAATGAAATGGCTTTTCATAATCAACAAAACTTATAATGTGTCCTTTCGTACAGACTTTTGACTACCGATCGTCCAGACAAACAAGTGTTCATCCCGGGATGATCTGCACTTATGATCATTTTAAAGGCAGTTAAAATTGTCTCCTACATTGAACCGCAACATGTTCGTACGTACGAAGTTTAAATTTAAAACCACCTTATCCATTTAACTGTTTTACCCATTCAACATGCAATTTGAAAAACATTTCATCTTGGACGATCATGACGATCGTACAGACGAAGTGACATTAAAAACTGAAAAACTGCACGAAACAGTTCCAAAATCTGACAGTTTCACACACTTACACAAATCATCTCGTACGAAATAATTTTCATCCCGGACGATGCGCTCTTAAAATTTTTAATTTTTTATATTTTAATCAAAACTAACACATAAAACACATTAAAAAATATGACACAACGTGAAAACACAGACTCCAAATAGAAAATCACATAAAACAAATTCAAAAACACATAAAACTAAAAAAACTTAAACTAAAAAAACAAACATCAATGTTGCAAAAACATTTTTATCTAAGTATTAACAAGCCTTGTTCTTAATGCACTGAAAGTATCAAAGGCTAAAGGTTTTGTAAAAATGTCTGCAAGTTGATTTTCAGTAGAAATATGTGTGAGTTCAATTTCTCCTTTGGATACGTGATCCCTTATGAAATGATGCCTTATGTCTATGTTTGGTTCTTGAATGTTGAATAGGATTTTTGAAAATATAAATAGCACTAGTGTTATCACAATAAATTGGAATAGTGCCTATAGTTAATTTTAAATCAATCAACTATTGTTTCAACCAAAGTACTTGTGCCACACAACTTCCTAATATAATGTATTCAGCTTCTACAGTAGATAGGGCTACTGAATTTTGTTTTCTACTAGACCAAGAGACTAAAAAATTTTCAATAAATTAACATGTTCCAGAAGTGCTTTTTCTATCCACCCTACAACCTACAAAGTCAGAATTTGAATAACCAATTATTTCAAAAGAAGAGCTAAACTTAAGATACCAAATTTCTAAGTTCTGAGTTCCTAACATATATCTTAAAATCCTTTTCACTGTTGTCAAATGTGATTCTTTTGGATCTGATTGAAATCTAGCACACAAGCAAACACTAAACATGATAACGAGTCGGCTAGCAGTCAAGTAAAGTAAAGATCCAATTATCCTTTTAAATTTCTTTCGATCAACAGATTTTCCCTTAGGGTCCTTATCCAACTGAGCTAAGGAACTCATTGATATATTAACAGGTTTAGCATTATCCATTTCATATTTTTTGAGGATGTCCTTAAGATATTTAGACTGACTAAGAAATATACCCTCCTCAATTTGCTTAATGCTAAAGCCTAGAAAGTAACTTAAATCTCCTATTAAACTCATCTCAAATTCACTACTCATTGTTTTAGAAAATTTATCATAAAGATTTTTATTTGGAGATCTAAAAAATGATGTCATTCACATAAATTTGTACAATGAGTATATCCTTTTCAAATTTCTTCAAAAAGAGTGTTGTATCCACACTTTCTTTTTCAAATGATTTTTCAAGTAGGAAGGTACCCAACCTCTCATACCACGCCTTAGATGTCTGTTTCAATCCATATAATGCCTTTTTCAAATTTAAAAACAAGATTAGGGTATTTAAAATTTTCAAATCTAGTTGGTTGTTCTGCAAAAACATCTTCTTAAATTACCCCATTTAAAAAGGCACTTTTGACATCCATCTGAAATAATTTAAATCCTTTAAAACAGATAAAGGCTAACAAAACTCTAATTACTTCAAGTCTAGCTACAGGGGCAAAAGTCTCCTCAAAATCAATCCCTTCAATCTGATTATACCCCTTTACAACTAATCTAGCCTTATTCCTAATGACTACTCCTGAGTCATTCATTTTATTTTTGAATATCCACTTAGTTCCAACTACACTTTGATCATTTGACCTTGAAGTTAATTCCCAAACTTTATTTTTTATAAATTGATTCAACTCTTCTTGTATGGCCAAAATCCAAAATTCATCTGAAAGTGCTTGATCAATATTATTGGGTTCAATTATTAAAATGAAGGCTGAATGATTGACTTCTTTGTTTATTCCATGCCTTGTATTTACACTCTCACTAGGTTCACCAATTATTAACTCTTTTGGGTAGTTTTTAGAAAATCTCAAATCTCTAGGCAAAGGGTTTTCTATCTCCAAATTTTGTTCCAATCCTTCTTCCAAATTTTCTTCTAGATTTATCTTATCAATCTTTTGGGAGTTATCCTCAATATCATCTTCTACAACTTTTGGCTCTTCCAAATTTCCAGATTCATCAAATACAATATGTGTAGTCTCTTCAATTCTCAAAGTTCTTTTATTGAATACTCTAAAAGATTTTCCAACATTTGAGTATCCAACAAAAATTCCCTCATCTAATTTTGGATCAAATTTTCCTAGGGCATATTTTCCATTATTATGAATGAACCATTGCAACCAAAAACATGCAAATGACATAAATTAGGTGTTCTACCCTTTAGCAATTTATAAGGTGTCTTATTCAATTTAGATCTCACATTCACTCTATTCAGAACATAACATGCAGTGCTAACCGCCTCAGCCCAAAAATATTTTGGAAGTAAGTATTCTGCCAACATTGCTCGGAAGGCTTCTATTAATGTTCTTTTTTTCCTTTCAACTATCCCATTCTGCTGAGGGGTTCTAGGTGCAGAAAAGTTGTGATCAATTCCATTTTCCTTACAACAATTTTCAAATCGTTCATTTTCAAATTTTCCTCCATGATCACTTTGTATATTTATGATTTCACACCCAAGTTTTCTTTGAATCCAAGTTGCAAAATTTCTAAATTCCTCAAATGATTCACTCTTATGAAATAGAAATCTAACCCATGTGAAACTAGAGTAATCATCCACAATCACAAATCCGTATACCTTCCCTCATAGACTTACAGTTCCAACTGGTCCAAAAAGATCCATATGAAAAATCTCTAATGGTTTACTAGTCCTAAGATCCTTATTGGCTCATGCATCACAAAGGTGGTCCTTAGTAAAGTCTAGTTTTGGAATACCTCTCACTAAGTCTTTTTGGGTAATCCTCGTAAAAATTTTTATGCTAGAATGACAAAGTCTCCTATGCAAAAGCCATGACTCATCAGATATAGTTTTTAAACAAAAAGCAGTAGGAGCATGAAAGCAATTCAAATCTAGCATATAAACATATTTTACCCTTTTACAATTTAAATTATCTTTACTATTAAGGCTTAATATGCAGCTAGTATAAAAAAATTTAACACAATAACCTTTATCACATAGCTGACATATACTTAACAAATTATGCTTTAAGCCTTCTACCAATAGCACGTTTTCAATGAAAAAATTCTTAATATTTCTAATAATACTTGACTCAATCACCTTCATTGTGGTGTTATCTCCAAGTGTAACCTTGTATCCACTCCTAGCTTCTAACAAAATGAATTGTGTAGTATCTCCAGTCATATGCTTTGAACATCCGCTATCCAGGTACCATATGCTCTCAAGAGGCCTTATGTGAGAGACATCCTGCAAAAATATCAAACGTTAGACCTGGGAACCCAAACAAGTTTGGGTTCACCTTTTGGCAATTTATAAAAAGATGCATGAATGATATGTCTAGGTTTATGCATCTTAGGTTTCCACACCAAATAATTTTTCATCTTCAAAGTACAGGTGTGACCTATGTGTCCAATCAATCCATAAATATTGCATTTAACATTAGGAAAAGGATTCCTAAGTTTTTTATTATTCATTTGTCTTTTTAGGGATTGCATAAATTTAGGATACAAAATAGGATTAGTGAAACCTTCAAATTTTGGAGGTATCCTATTATCCTTGAGAGCTTTTATCTTTAAAATATAAAATGAATTCATATCCCTCAAAATTCAATTTGAATAATTTGATCTATAAAGTTCGCTCTCCGATTCATCCTTAAAATTTTTAAAATATTTTTCAAGTTTTGCAAAGAATGATTTATAACATTCAAGGTTCTTATTCAAGTCATCAAACTCATCAAATAATTTCATGTGGTTGTTATCAATCAAAGCATGATCATTCCTAAGGATTTCATGTTCCTTTTTAAGTTCATCCAATTCTAAACTAAGGCTAGCATGTATTTTCTTCATTTTCTTGTATGCTTCATGCATGTGTTCAGAAACTTTAAAACGTTTGTCATATGTTAAGTCACATATATCTTCTTGATCTGATTGATCAAGAGTGTCGGCCATTAAGCATAGATTAGTGACTTCCTCTTCCTTTTCTGTCTCTAACAAATCTGAAGCTGAGTCCCTCAAAAAGCTCGTTTGAACTTCTTCTTTCCCTTCTTCACAAATAGTTTCTCCTATACCTTTTTTTTGCTAGGATTGACTTTGAGTAATGGGAAATCCGTCTTTATATATCTAGGTTTCCTGCATTCATAGCAAATAACTTAATTAGAAACCCTTGCATTTCTATTAAACTTACCTCTATTTCATTGTTGGCGTCTCTTCTACTTCATCTTTAGAAAGCTTCTGAATTGTCTAGTCATCAAAGCGATGTCGTCTTCATCCTCAGGTTGTGAGTGTTCACTATCAGACTCTTCCACATTCTGTGCTATGTTAATAATTGGTAATTGTTGACCTCATTTTTGTATGAGGTCTTCAGTAAGATCCTAAATCCGATCCAGACCCCAATCCAATCCAAACCCAATCAAATCCAGACTCAAATCCAAGGTCCTAAGGCTTGGTCCTAAAGGCCTTTTCCAGCAAATCTTCCAGAATTTCAAAACCTAGTGAAATGAACTCAGATTCAAGCTCTGTCAGTTTCAAACTGATGGGGCATGTCTCTAGTTTCAACCCTCCAAATTTGAGCCCATTCTGAGCACTCTAACCTCAGTTACTAAATCAGAATCCAAAGGCTGTAAAACCTTCAAATATTTACAGCCCATGCCATTGGACCTGCTCTTAACTAGACCCTAGCCTTAGAGACCTCCCCAAAGTCTCTAATCACTTTAAGACCTTCAATCCTAACTCCCTGAACATTAAACTGCCTCTGGGCTGGCTCAATTTGACCCCTATTTAGCCAGGGGTCAAAATGACGAAAATACCCCCATAGGGCCCAAACAGTGATTTCAAACCAAATGAGCTCCAAATTGATTGCAACCACTTCCAGCAAGTTCCAAATGCCAAACCAAACATGTTCAACCCATTCCCAGCCCTGGGTCAACCTGGTTGACCAAGTCAACAGAGTTGACCCAAGAAGGTCCTTAAGGGTTCAAATGGTGATTTTGACCAAATTGATCTCTCCAGACCCTGGGACCACATTCAATAAACTCAAAATGATGTTCTGAATTTGTTCAATCCATTTCCAGACCCTGAACTCAACTGGTTGACCAAGTCAACCAGTTTTGGCCTAAAAAGCCCATTAAGGGCCCATCAAGCCCTTTTGACCCCAACAGCCTTTTAAAATCCTAAACTCACCCTCATTAAACTCCAAATGTATAATCAAACAAGTCCAGTCCAAACCTATACCCTGGGTCAACCTGGTTGACCCAGTCAACCCAATTGACCTAAGGATCCTTTAAACCCTTAACAAGTCACTTTGACCTATTAGGGTTATCTAGCCTATCCAACCCATTCAGACCCTCAAACCAGTACCAATACTTGAGTCAAGCACATTCAACTCGTTTGGAATCAAACCATGTGGAGTTTGACTTAGTCAACTCAATGGAATCCATTTGAAATGTGTTAGACCTTTAGGCTTCATCCCAAACTTCAATCCCCAAGCTTTAACCAACTTCCAATCCAGCTAACCACCTCATTGGGAACTATCTAGACCCAACCTCACCAACCCTTGACCTGTTGACTGGTCAAACTAGTCAACAAATGGTCAAGAGACCATTGAACATTTCAAGAATTAATTCCATAGCATCCAAACTCCACTCATTAGCTCCAAACCCAGCATCCTAGCAATCAAGAGAGCCTTACATGCCACCTCATCAGTCAACATTCCAGGTTGACTGGTCAAACTGTCAAATCAAGTTTTAAATGGATTAAACATGGTCAAATTAATCCCTTAAACTAATCTATTCAACCCCAAATTATTCCAGCAGCTCTAGGGTGCTCTAGAACCTTCCTATACTATATCCTAGCCTTTGATTCAAGATCCAATGGCTCTCAATCCTCCCATGTGCTCAAGTGAGGACAAAAATCCCTTTACACATAAATTATCCTTGCTTGTCCTTTTGATTCTCTGCTCCTAACAACCCCTGGACATGTGTCTTCATCCTAACAGCTCACCAAACAGATCCCAGCCATCCAATTCACCTGGGGACGTTTGAATAGGGCAAGACCTCTCAAGTAGCTCAGATTCCAATTTCTATATTCTTTCTCCACACTCAAGCTCTCCAGGCGAGATCTCTTTTTATTTTGGCTCTTCTGTACAAGATCTAGACCGTTGATCTCATGATCAACGGTACCGATCATGTCATTTCGCGGCTTGAGAAGACCGCGCCATCCGCGTCCGTTGCACAGATCACCATCCGGCCATATCTTGGCCGTCTATCTCGTGCAACGGGCGATCCGACGGTTGACGGCGGTCGCTGACGTGGTTAAGTCGAAACCGCATCCGTGCCGCCGCCCAATGATTGGCATTTAATGCCACGCCGCATCGCACCGCCGTGTATTCTGATCCAGCCAATGGGATCGCGCCACCTGGCCCGCCGGCGCTGCCATTTTCTATAAAAATTAAAATAAATACTTTTTAAACCTTTTTAAACTACTAAAACTTCAAAAAATCATAAGAAAATAAATATAAAACCAAAAAATTCATATAAATCCTCATTTTGTTCATATTTTCATCCCTTATTTTCTAAAATTATTTTTAAATATAAATACCACATATTTTAAAGGTAATTTCATTTATACTTTTTTATGTATTTATTTTATATTTAAATAAATAAAAATTCTTTTGATCTGAAATTTGGCATGAATGTTCCTTTAAACATGTCTGACCTCCAGTAATTTTCTTGAATTTATTGGAGACATATTTTAGTAATTACTAAATTTTAAAATATAAGGCTATTTTTATATTCTAAATACTTTAAAATTAAATTATAAATAAATCTAGATCTATTTGCATGCATTCAAATAAACTTTGGGACTTTTGAACAGAGCTTTAATGTTGGTAAATAGATTTTATGGGGAATCTTATTTGTTTAGAAAGCAATAGTACCATTATTATCATTTGATCAAATTTTCAAATAATAGAGTTATTACCTAATTCTAATATTTCGAAATTCATCAATCTCATATTCATTTCATTCTATCTTAGATTTAGTACACTTGTTCATGATTTTATTTTTTGATGTATTTATAATTAGTGTCCAAGGGTTGAATAAATATTGATTTTCTATCCTACAACCTAGGGACACTAAGGACAACAATTAAGGTTGAGTCTTAGCCAACTTAGCCAAATCTAGGAAGAATCATACATATCCCTTTTGGGATGAAACTCAAAATTAGAAAACTAGTGTCATACCCTTCTAATCAAATGTACCCTGATTTGACATTAATTGATCTCAAAACAACTAGTAGATTAAGGATTTTTCTTTCTTTGATCATAATAAAATCAAATAAAAATCTACAAAAATCTAAATCAACTCCAAATTATCCTAATTAACTTTCAAATACATATCAAATCTTTTAAAATCAAAATACCAATCCAAAGTTCACCAAATTTCATTAAGTCTAAATCAAACCCCTAATTAATCCTTAATCCCCTAAACTTCCAGAAAATATAATAAATCAATATTAAATCCAAAAATTATAAATAATACCTCTAACTGACCATAATCTAGTTCTTAACCAAAAAAAATTAAAATCAAATCAATTTGACAGCAAACTAAAGCTTAATTTAATTCTAAGTGAAATCCAACATGTAATTGATTTAATTAATTAATAATAATTAAAAATTCCAATAAATTCCCAAACACTTGGAAATCCCTCTTTAGGTCATCCCTGGCCTTTGGAGTTTATTTCAAGAGGTTTGGAATCCATTTGGAGCAAAATCATAAAAAAGGGGCCTTAATTAAACAATTTCCAAAAATTCATTAAATAGCCCAAACTTTAAAAAATCATAACTAATTCAAGGAAAATCCAAATTGATCAAACTAAGTTGTATTCAACTCATAATAAGGCCTAATATTTATTAAAAATATAAAATTTCTAGAAAACATTTAAATTCAAAAAGTCAACAGATTGGTCAACCGTAGGTTAAAACTAGTTCAAAACTTCAAACCTTCATAACTAAATCCAGAAAAATCCAATTTCAGCAAACTTACCTTCTAATTGATCTTCTTAAGTTCTAATATTTTAATAAAATGTTAACTTTATAGAAAACACTTTTTAATAAAAAGCCAACTTTTGACCCCTTAATTAATTGACTAAAGTATTCCAAAAATTTCTAAAAATCCAAAAATTGCTCTAAAACTTTAAAAATGATCAACGAACTTCTAAAATCAGTAACCTAACACATTTCTAATAAAATTCATTAACTCCTAATTCTTAACTAACTTAACTTACTTAACTATATCGGGTACCACTAGGTAACCCAGGCCTACGAGGCTATTAGCTTAGCCCCAAGGAAGGTGAAATAAACTTCACGGCCTCGGTGTGAAACAAAGGTGGTATCCAACCAATCATTAAAAATCAAATCTCTAAATTAATTTTAAATCCTTAATAAATCAATAAACCCTCATTTCTCAATAACTCTTAATCTTATTAATTAAAATCTATTAATTATTTAATTAAATTCTATATTCCTTTAACTTAAATTAATTAGATAATTTGATTAATTAAGATTTATCTTAATCAATCAAATTTGATAATTGATTTAGATTAAATGAATTCGGGTCTTCTATGCCTAAAGTTTGATTCCTTTTGGAGGACTTTAGGCATTTTGACTTTTAAAGACCCTTAAAACACTTAAATAACAAAGAGAACTTTTATGTGTTGTGCATGATTCCTTTCAGGAGGGCACTAACACATTTAGATTTGGAGATCTTCAAATAAAGAATAATAAACCATTGACCTTATACGACGTGCTAAATTCCTTCGGGAGGGCACGTTGTATTACATTTGTAAGGTCCCTTTCTCTCTCCTTAATAAATTTTAAGGACTCTCAAAATAAATACAAATCTTCTATCTAAGACGGGTATTTATTCTGGAAGTCCTAGGATTTATAAATTGATGATTTCCTGCACTTAGGGAATTATCAATCTATAAATTCTTTATAACTAAATTAAATAACTCCAACATTTAAAATTAGAATAATTCTTAATAAATTCAAATATACTTTACTTAAACTTTAATCAAATTTCTTGGGCCTGTAATAAATCAATCCTAATAATATATGTAATTCAAATAAATAAACCCATTAGGATCTATACAAGCCACACAGCTTTCTTCACACACTTAGATGCTTGCTAGGATAACCAACTCTAGCTTAAGTTAGGTCGATGGTTTGTTTTGTTTTGCTTACGGGTGTCTTGCCTAGAGGGAACCTATGTGTGATTGCTTACCTATCTGTACTGCATATCATAGCATATTTCTTTCCTGTCTGTACACCAGAGAGCGGAGTGAATAAAGTGAGGATCGTGTACTTACTTTTCTTTCTTTACTTTCCTGCATTTATAACTGTACACAACGCACTCATAACATGCATCATTATGTAACTGCTTTATTTCCTATCTTTTATATTACTGCAATAGTAGAATGTTTTTAGGATCGGATGTACTGCTTTTCATTTCCTAGAATTGTTGTATATAGATTGAGTCTGTACTGCATCTGGAGTCTGTAAAAGAATTAAAGATAACTGCTTATAAATATACAAATGGGGCTCCAAAAAGTAATGTCCTCCTTCATAAGGACGTTCCTTTTTGGAATTCCATAGAAGACCTAGAGCCCGAAGACCATAAGCAGTTATACTTAATTCTATTTTTCTCGTAGGCTTAGAACCCAGGTTTGTTGTCGGTGGGTCCTGGCCAACATTACTTTACTGCAAATTCTGGGGTGTAACCGATGAAAATTATATTAATAAAATCAGCTCTTTCATATATAATTGTTTCATACATCATTCGCATACGAGTAGATTTTTGGTTTTTTGTAAGCATATTACTCTGCATTTATTTTAAATTCTTGAATCACTCCTTGATTCCTAGGATAGAACCATCTTAACTCTTGCATCATCGGCGAATTGTTATGATTAGGATTGTTAGCTGGCAGCCCACTCTAGGCAGGTGGTAAGTCCAGATCGTATACACTTCTCTTTGCACATTCCTCCTTCTAATCAATTCTAACTCTTCTAAATTCAATTCTATAATCTAAAGCCTGATCGTGGAAATTTAAATTAGCCAAAATATTTAATTAAATTTATATATAATTTTGGAATCAATTAGTCTTCATTTAAATCAAGAGTGTTCTCTTAGGAGATGTAATTAACTACAGGGGCTTGCCCCTGTAGGAAGTCTAGATCCCAGAATAATCTAAACCCTACCTAAGTTCTTTTCTGAGGTAGGGAAAGATCTGTGGAAGTAGATTAGGCTTTGTTCACATTTAGGAGTTATTTCTATAGTTAATGAATAGATATATAGTTGATTTGTTTTTACTAACAAATCAAATATCTTCTATATTTAATTATATAAATGAACTTACAATTCGTTAATCTAATCAGGTCGATTAGAGAATATACTTGTCATCCCTTCAGGATGATTTGAATATTCTCTATACTACACCTGATTAGGAGAATGAATTGTACTGCTTCTCCCCTTAAAATCAATAGGAGGATATTAGTTTGTCTTTCGGAGCAGCATAATATCCGACTTTGTAGGTTTAATTGGGAGAAATATATCCTAAAAATAAATAAAGTGAATCATGTGAGAAGATAAAATTCTTATTTTTAAATAGAAAGCCCTGTCTTATCTATACTTTTGTTTAAATCCATTTCTTAGAAATAGATAGATATTCGATTTACTTTCATAAGTAAATCAAATATCGTCTGTATACTTGATTTTAGGGATGAATCGACAATTCACTAATCTAATTAGGTAATTAGGGAAAATACGGATCATCCTTTCGGGTGATTTGTATATTCCCTATGTCATACCTGATTAGGAAAGCGAATTGTCTATTCTCTTTCTTTAGAATTGATAGAAGAATATCAGTCTGTCTTTCGAGGCGGTCTAATATCTGATTATACAGATTCAATTGAAAGTGAATGTTCAAAAATATAAATAAAGCAAATTATTTTCCATAAATAAAATAAGATAAATTTAATTTCAAAATTTATTTTAAAAATCTATCTCTCTCTCCTTCTGACTCTTCTTTTGCACCCTCAACAAGGCGGATAAGCCTTTACAAACTCTTTTCACCACTACCAGGTGCGGTAGAGAACCATCGTCTTTTCACACTCCCCCAATGTCAGCAGAGAACCATCATCCTTTCATACTATCCCAAGTGTTGTAAGAGAACCGTTCGTCCTTCCACACTCCCCCGATGTCGGCAGAGAACCGTCCGTCCTTTTACACTCTCCTGGTGTAGGTAAGGAACCCTTCATCCTTTCACACTCTCCTAGTGTGGGCAGAGAACCCGCAGCTGTTCACACTTTCCAAGTGTCGGCAGAGAACTGGATCTCCTTGAAGATCTTCTTCACAAGAATTCTATAAAGAAGAAAGAAAAGAGTGAAGTAATCATAAACCAAAAGTAGAAACTCTTACCCTTCGAGTACCAAGTGAAACCTTCACGCTCCAATGGCAAGAAATCTCCTTTAAATGCTCTCTCACACTCTCTCCTTGACTCTCTTCTCAATAGGCACGAAGATCAGTAAGCAAAAAAGATTAAGTTTAAGTTTAGAATGGCCTATATATAGAAGAGACAAGAAAAACAAACCAAAAATAGCAAATTTCAAGTTATCATGCACAGGATCGTCCCGTATGATCTGCGATCGTCCCGGATGATTTTACTTAACAGCTTTGGAAATGATCTCTATGTATATGTGTATGAAATCACTTCATACACACTGATCGTCCGATACGAACTAAGTTCGTCCGGTATGAACGGTTATTACAAGGTCGGTTCCGAAAACTTTATCTAGAGAGCAACTCTTCCTGGTCTTAAAAATTCATCCTGGGATGAATACACTTCGTCCTAGGAAGAACCATTTCGTCCTTGTACTAAATTATGTCATCCTGGATGATCAGGACTTAGAAAAATTTTCCTGTTCGTTCCATTTGCTCTTTAAGATGAGATAACTGATTTGATCATCCCGTACGAATGAAATTCGTCCCGTACGACCAGTACAAAAATTTTAAGATCTCCTTAAGTGTGTGTGTATGTTTTTATTCACTCAATTACAATCACTCCCTCTCAATTCAAATAATATTTACAAGCTTCAAAATTACAAATAATTGCATGCTGAATTTGATTTGAAGTATTCGTGGCTGGGAGTTTGATTTTCCTAAAATGTTAGTACACACAAGAGCAAAAAATAATTCTTCTAAAAAGTATTAGAAGATAACTACAAATAAAACAATAATATTTGGAATCATCAAAATAATACAAGTTGCAAGAATTTAAAACATGCAAATAGCAACTTTCTTAACAGGTTTGACTAGTCAACAGGTCCACTCAACTGACATGGCATGCCAAGAGACTTAATGAGCTGATGGGAGGCCTTGGAGGGGATTTGATGTTTGATTTGAAGCTTTGAATTAGAATGGATTTTAAAGGGGTTTGACCACTTCAAGATCTATTTAACGCATTTGTTGACTACTCAAACAGTGAAACTATGCTTAGGTGGACATGTGGAGAGCATTGTTTGCTAATTGAAGTGATTTGAAGGAGGTTTGAAGTCTAAGGGCTAGAGCTTAAGCATATAAAAGAAGTTCTAAGGTAGTTTGACCAAATTGCAAGTGGTTGACTTGGCCAATCTAAGGTAATATGACTCAAGATAGGTTTAGACATATTTGAGTTATGCATTAGAAATGGTTTGAAGAGTTTTTAAGTTTTGATTGAATCATATATCTTATATTGGTTCAATTGGGTTAAGTTTGGCTAAACATGGTTCAGTTGACCAATTCAAACTAGTGATTTAGTCAGGGGTCCCACCAAGTCCAAATCACTAAGAGAAGTTTAAATAGGTTTAAAGTTGATCTGGAGGTTAATTCAAAGTGAAAGAACTTAAGGGTTGAATTGATCAACCTAGGTTGACTTGGTCAACTAGGTTGACCCAGTGTTAAGTATTAGGCCCAATGAATTTAAAATGGTATTTTGAGTCTTCTAAAGGTATTTTCATGGATCAAATAGGTCATTTAAATCAAATTAACTATTTGGGCCCTTAATGGGTCATTAGGTCAACCAGATTGACCCAGGAGTTGGTAATTGATTTAAATTGTTTGGTTTGATGTTTTGAATATGTTGGAGGTGGTCCCAAGGTTTGGAAAAGTCAATCTAGTCAAAATGCATATTTTGACCCTAAAGGGCCATTGGGTCAACCCTGATAGACTTGGTCAACCAGGTGATCTCATGGTTTGGAAACGGGTTCAACAAATTGATTTGACATTAAAACTTGCTAGAAGTAGTTGCATATTATTTGTAGCTCATTCGATCCAAAATGACTATTTACACCCCTAAGGGGTATTTTCATCAAATGGGTCAAACTGGTCAACCAGAATTGACCAGGGTCAGGGTTTGAGTCCATTACACTCCTAAGGGTGATTAGGATGCATTGGAATATGGTCTAGGATTTGATTTGAAAAGGCTATATTGAAGTCTATGAAAGACTCCAAAATAGCCCTTAAGGGGCATTTTGGTCTTTTTGGCCCCTGGTCAAATAGGGGTCAAAATGGGTCCACCAAAATGCAGTTAACTACTCAATAGGTTAGGATCAAAGATTTGGAAGTGATTAGAGACTTTGGAGAAAGCTCCAAGGTCAAAATCCACTACGTGGTGGCAGGTTAGTGGCATAGGTTGTAAATTGTTGAAGGTTTTACAGCATATGGGTTTTAATTTATTTTTTTAGGTTAGAGACCTTATAATGGGCTCAAATTTGGAGGATTGACTCTAGAGACATGTCATATCAATAATAAATTGATAGACTATGAATTAAAGGTCTTTTGATTAGGTTTTGAAGGGTTTGAAAATTCAATTGAAAAGGCTTTCAGGACTTGGACCTTTTACCTTAAATTTGAGTATGGATTTCTGGATTAAAATTAGGTTATCTATTTGAATGAGTAGATTTGAATTATTCATATCATCTATAATCATTTAAGAGGATTATTAATGATAGGATATGATTGAAGTTTGATAGAGGCACAATTAAGGTTTGAACAAAATTTGGGATCAAGATGGTTTAAAGTCTTGATAGGTTTGAAGTCTAGATTTGATTTGAAAATTATTTGATTGAAGTCAAGATTGGTTTAAGATTTAAATTAATTAGAGATGTGGATTGATTTGAATCTGGATTGGTCCTACAATTTGGTGGGACTCTAAGATCTAGAATCTAGAAGAGTTCTAGGACCTGGATAGATCTTAAAGTTTAGAATCTAAAAGGTTCCTAGAGTATAAGAAAATTCTAGGGTCTGGAGTCTAGAAGGATCCTAGGACCTAGAATAGATCCTAAGGTCTAGAGTTTAGAAGGATCTTAGGATCTAGAATAGATCCTAAGGTCGGGATTCTAGGAGGATCCAAGAGTATGGATTGGTCTGGAGATTAAATTGATCTAGGGTCAGGATTGGTCCTAGTGACCTCATAAAAAAATGAGATCAACAAATGAACCCCCAATATGGGTAATAGAATGGAGTTCTATTGCACATATTAGCATTAATTGAATTCAAAAGTCAAGTATGGAGTTTTAATTCTAAGGTAAGGAAAAATTCTATCCTTGGGGAATCGAGGTTTGACTTGATACTAGGGTAGTGCCATGGATGGCTTACTCTACCACTTGTGGGTCTGGTCCTAAGGAAAAGAACAATCTATCCCTAAAGGAAAAGAAAGCCTGGGTAATTGTATAGAAAGGAAGAATTCCTAACTATAGAGGATCTAGTCTAGGTTTGATTCTAAGGAAACAAAATTCTAACCTTAGAAGATTGAATTTGAAGTTTAATTCTAAGGGAAGGAAAAGCCTAACCCTAGAGGATTGAATTTTGAATTTGATACTAGGGTAGTGCCACGAGGGGCATACTCTACCACTAGTGGATCTAATTCTAAGGGAAGAATCTAACCCTAAGGAAGGCAACGCTGGAATGATCGTCTAGGAAGGAAGAACTTCTAGCTATAGAGGATTAAAATTTGAATTGATGAAAGTTTGTTAGGGATGTTAAGCCCTTAAGAACTAGCCCAAGGCTAACCAAGAAGAGGGTGAATTGGTATTTTTAAAAAATCTTTAAATCAAAGCGCAATCACAAACCCAAATCACCACAAAGAAATCAACGTGCAAAAAAATAAATGCGAAAAGTAGTAAGAAGTTGACACAAAAAATTTATAGTGGTTCGGTCAACTCGACCTACGTCCACTCCCTAGAGGTGTCCTCCGGGTATTGAACTAAAAACGTGACTCTCCTTTTTCCCCCAAAGCAAGGCGGAGAAGCCTTTACAAAATTTCCTTTCTGCAGACCCCAGCGAGGTAGACAACCTAACTCCTTTTGCTTCCTCTTGAAGCAGGCAGAGAACCTCGACTAGTTGCTGAAGTAGACCTCCTTTGAACCCCCAAGGATGAAGGATGAAGACTGGAGAAGACACCTTGGAACCTTGCTTGTAGCAACCTTTGTGAATCCCTCTCACAAACTCCCCTTCACAAGTTCCTCCCTCTCTCTCCTTCTCCTATTGGCTCTCTCAGGTCAAGCAGCAGCAAAAAGTCTTGCTAAGTGAAGAATAAGATCTCTTAAGAAGAAGACCTTCTAAATAGCTCATTAAATGCAACTTACTGACTTTATCATCCAGGCGATATAAATATCGTCTTGTACGATCAATGCAAATTAAGCCTAATCAGCCAGGACGATCTGGGATGAACAGAAGAAATTTGTTCAAATTGTCCAGGCCGATATAATATCGTTATGTACGATTAGTTCAAATCACAAATTATCGACCAAATAATCGCTCGAAAAAGGAGGTCTGAATGATTCAAAATTAGCTTGATCATCCGGGCTGAGTTCAACATTAAGGAA
Organism: Dendrobium catenatum; assembly: GCF_001605985.2. Lineage (NCBI taxonomy): Eukaryota > Viridiplantae > Streptophyta > Magnoliopsida > Asparagales > Orchidaceae > Dendrobium > Dendrobium catenatum. The sequence continues at coordinate 8,007 of NW_021319703.1, read as the reverse complement.
AATAGTCCAGAACATCGCTCTGAATAATGACAGGCAGATGATTATCGACAGGGACATCTCTCTGAATTTGAACTGGCCGATGTTGATTGTCCAAGAGCAAGTATGGTTTTTAAATGGATCATCCCGGATGGTCCTACGATCATCCAAGATGATGTGATTGTATCAATCAAGATTTAATTGCTTTCCTTAATTACCAGATTAAGTTAGGCATGATTGTGCTAAATCGTCCAGGCCGATGTAATGGATCGGGCTGGCCGATGTTAAGAAATAAATTTTACCTAAATAGATCTGCTGGCTGATTCTTTCTGATTTGAGCCTATCATCCCGATCGATACAAGGATCGTCTAGGACGATATGCTTAATGACGACCGCCTTAACCAGGATGCCCTAATTAGTGTTTTTATTTTTAGTTAGATTGTCTTGGCCGATAGGGACATCATCCAGGTCGATGTTCTCAAAACAAAAATCAACAAAAAATCCCTCAAGTGTGTGTGTGCAAGGTTACTTAGCATCAAGAACCACTTTTATAATTGACTCAAAAAAGAAAAAAATTACAAACTGACTTAACCTTAATATACCCAATCATTAGCTGGCTTGAGTTACACTCGATCTTGTGGACCTAAAAAGTTAGTAGGCAAGGCAGTCACAGATAATTATGAATGTTTGCTATCATCAAATGTCTAATCCGTAATCTCAAATTTGCAATAATCTCCCCCTTTTTTATGATGAAAAACACAAACAAAAAATTTCAAGCAATTATGGCAGTTTAGTAAAAACTATGTAACGAAAAGCACTTCACTAAATTCTAGAATCAAAGTACAATGTATAGCAGACTACTCCCCCTTTTGACATCATAAAAAGGAGGAGAACTAAAAATAGAATAGAAACTAAACAACTATAAGAAAAACAAACTACGGAGAAATAAACTATAAAAACCAGCATAAAAAAAACTAGTAAAATGAAAAATCCTGATCATCAGACGGAGGTGGTGGTAGTGGTGGTGGCTGAAAGTAACTGGACAAAGTGGCAAACTGAGATCCAAACTAGGCCATATCCTGGTCGTGCTATTGCAGAATGCGGATGATTTCCTCAGTATGTTACTGCTCCTATGCAGTAATATAGGCCTCAAAATGGGTCTCCCACTGATCAAATCTCTCCACCAACTGATCTAGCTGAGAGTGCTAGTGGAGAGGAAAAGGAGCGGGTGCCTCCTCCTCCTTGACCCCCTGAGCTTCCCCATCCATTGGGTGGAGACGAGTACTATGAAGGATGATTAAGGAGTTGTTTGAGTAGAAGGATGGCTGAAGGTCGGGAGGAGCAGGATATTAAAGTTGGTATTTGAATTCTAAAACCTATGCAATGATGTGTCCTATAGCAAGATTAGGCTTCCTCTTATGACCTAGATCTTGAATTATAGTCAAATGCTCGATGTAACCAAAAGATCAGGTCTGTGGCATTGAATTATCTATGGGCCAGAATGTAAAAAATAGTTTGTGAAAGAAGTGGAGTGATATGGACTCAGTTACTGGCTTTTGGAATAACAGAAGTGCGAAGGATGTGCTAGATCATCCCAGCATCTTTAAGTTAAGAGCTAGTCTCTCCAACATGAAAGTGGGCATTTGTGTGGCAAAGAAAGTGATTGGTCGTAGACCAGTCAAAGTTAGGATCCGAAATGAGGGTATGCAGCTTATCCCCAGTGGTGGACAGCTGCAACAGTTCAGCACAATCTTGGTATGTGATCTCGACAGGTCGTCGATTCACATAAGAGGTGAGAGCAGTGTAGGAAGAATTGATTCGAAGGTTGGTGTAAAATTCAAAAAGAAGTTCAAAATTAAAGGGGATTGCGAGGGTGAGAATGAAGCACAAAGAGGTGTGAGTGAAAAGGTCGAGTACCAAATAGGAGAGGTGGTTTAGATTGATTGTTCGGGAGAGAGTAATGCTACAATCCTTGTATCGGTTGTAGGTAGCCTAATCGTCTGCCTCCCAAATTGAGGGTTCAGTGTGGCCCTTGAGGAGCTTCCAGATGTTTAACAAGCATGCTTATTGCCAACCATTAATAGGAAAAAGAAAGGAACATTAAGTAGAAAGCCAAAGAGAGAGATTGGTGTGAAAACATATGGCTGGAAGGGGCTCAATTTAAAGAATCGGCCAGATTGTCCAAGACGATCGTAAGATCGTCCAGGTCGATCCGGTGCAATTATTGCGGCTGGCCATTTGGTCAAAAGGTGGTCTGATCGTCCGGGACGATCATATATCATCCAGGACGATTAGACACAGTCGATCGTCCCGAGGAGTCTGGCCGGACTACCGTTGAAAAAATAGATCATCTAGGCCGATTATGTGGATCTTCCAGGATGATGCCCAATAATGGATCGTACCAGCCAAATTTAAAACATTTTAAATCATGTGCCACATGAATTGTCCAGGATGAATTGTGGATCGTCTAGGACGATTGTCTAAAATGGATCGTCCCGGTCGATTTTAAAGATTTTAAACATACTAGCATGTGTATCGTCTAGGACGATCAGGCGTATTGGATGAGATGATTACAATAAACGCATCATCTAGGATGAAAAAGGATCGGCCAGGATGATCAAGATGATTGTAGCAGAGGATGATCAGGATGATAATGGATCATCCAGGATGAAGAAGAAAAGAAAAAGTTAAAATATTCAACATATGGAGTTTTTGAAGAGAGATGAGAAGATCATCCAGGACGATATAAAGATCGTCCAGGATGATGCGACAAAAATTTGAAATCAAAGGAAGGATGGAGATGATTAGAGAAAGCCTAAAAAACAAAAAAAAAATCAACTAAAAACAACAACGATAAAATATGAAAAGGCATAAAAACTAGTTTATGCTAGCAAAGAAACAAATTTTTTTTAATCAAGACATGAACATGATATAGTCTCCACGTGATTGATTTTAAAAATTGGTAAATTAATGAGTTAATAACATCAATAATCCAAAAATTGGTAAAAATATCCGGAGCAGTAACATACTGAGGACATTGACAGGATAACGAGAAATCTTAAAATAATATAAAAACATTGATTATTATAAATATAAGATAGATTATTATAGTAAGGTAGAAAAGATCTCAATTGCAAAATCTAGTTGTTAATTTGAGATAGACCTTTATTTAGAAAAGAAAGTTTCACCACCAAAATAAGTTAGAGAAAGATACACAATCAACTGCATTTTTACCCTTTAGTAGATTAAGAGATGTAAAACATTAACTATAAATTTTAAAAAACAAAAACAAGGCATAAGCTATCAATTCAGTGATGATTTGAAAAAGAAAACAAATCAAGTCATATATAAAATAAAATAACAAAAATAAGGAAAAAAAAAACAACAAAAACTATCAAAAAATAAAGAAAAATAATCAGCAGATAACAGATCAAAAATTAGTAGAAATCAAGTTCATGCATTAACGTAAATCACAGCCAATCTAGTTCTTTAAGTGCTGAAAGTGTCGAAGGCCCGTACTGGTTTAATAAATATGTCAGCCAGTTGATTCTCAGTCGCAACATGGTGTAACTCTATGTCTCTCTTAGTCACATGGTCTCTAATGAAGTGATGCCTAATGTCAATGTACTTGGTCCTTGAATGTTGGATATGATTCTTAAAAATATATATGGCACTAGTGTTGTCACAAATAATTGAGATGGTTCCCACAGGTAATCCTAAATCTAGTACATGCTGTTTTAACCAAAGGACTTGGGCCACACAACTTCCTAAAGTAATGTACTGAGCTTCAACAGTGGAAAGTGCAATAGAGTTTTGCTTTCTACTAGACCAGGAGACTAAAGCTTGTCCTATGAATTGACAAGTTCCAGAAGTATTTTTTCTATCCACCTTACATCCTGCAAAATTAGAATCAGAATATCCAATAATCTCAAAAAAAGTGTTGTGCCTAGGGTACTAGATTCCTAAGTTTTGGATCCCTAAAAGGTATTTAAGAATTCTCTTAACTGTAGTCAGGTGGGATTCCATAGGGTCAGCTTGAAATCTAGCATAAAGACAAACACTAAATATTATATCAGGTCTGCTAGCAGTCAGGTAAAGTAAAGATCCAATCATCCCTCTATACTTCTTCTGATCAACAGATTTACCACTTGGGTCCGTATCCAACTGAACACTGGAGGTCATGGAAGTATTAATTAGCTTGGCTTTATCCATCTCATATTTCTTCAAAATGTGTTTTATGTATTTTGATTGATTTAGAAAGGTTCAATCATCTAATTGTCTTATGTTAAACCCCAAAAAGTAAGATAACTCTCCCATCATACTCATCTCAAACTCTCTTCTCATTGTCTTAGAAAACTCATCACATGGTCTCTTATTAGAAGATCCAAAAAGTATATCATCCACATAAATCTGAATAATGAGTAAATTATCTCCTACTCTCCTCAAAAAAGGGTAGTGTCTATGTTGCAAATCTATTTTTCATGTCTTATGTTTTGATGATTGACAAATACTGCTTTTCTTGGACAGCTTGTTGCTTCTAACTTTTCAGGAATCGACGATCGGACAATCAAAAAGGAGCCAAGTTCAGGAATGCGTAGGGTTAGGGTTGAGTCTGTCTGTACTTTTGTTTTTTACCTTTTGAATCCACTTGTAATAGTCAAAGAGACTGATACTTTGTAA
>NW_021319703.1:0-3251 GCF_001605985.2 Dendrobium catenatum | reverse complement strand
TAAGTTCATAGGGCTTAACATCCCCATCGAACTTTCAGTCTACTCCCTTTAACAAACTCTCTCTTTAGTAAGAATGCTTTAAGCCTCTCATACCAAGCTCTGGGAGCCTTCTTTAATCCATATGAGGTCTTTTTTAATTTGAAAACATGATTTGGAAATTAGGAACTTTCAAAACCTGGGGGTTGTTCTACAAACACAGCCTCTTTTATTTCCCCATTTAAAAAGGCACTCTTAACATCCATTTGAAAAAGCTTAAATCCATTATAACAGGCAAAGGCTAATAGCACTCCATTAGCTTCCAATCTATCTACAGGGGCAAAGATCTCCTCAAAATCTATCCCTTCTATTTATTTGTACCCCTTAGCCACCAATCTTGCCTAATTCCTAACCACCACACTTGAATCATTCACCTTATTCTTAAAGACCCACTTGGTTCCAACAATACTATGTCCCTTAGGTCTTTCTACAAGCTTCCAAACATCATTCCTAACAAATTGATTCAACTCCTCCTACATGGCTAAGATCAAAAACTCAACAAAAAGGGCTTGGTTTATAATGGTGGATTTAGTCATCGATATAAATACAAAGTGGTTCACTTCCCTTCCTAAGTCCATGTCTACTCCTAACTCCAGCAGAAGGGTCTCCTAAGATCTTTTTTTTAAGGTGACTTGAAGAGTATCTCCAATCTCTAGGTAAGGTGTATGAAGGTTCAACCCTTTCCTCCAGATCTATATTTTCTACTCCTTAGGTAACCTCTCTTACTCCTTCAGTGTTTTGGTGCTCTACACCCTTCTCCAAATTTTCTACACCCGTAGTAATCTCTCCAACATCATCATCATCCTAAACCCTCTAGGCTTTTTAGGATCAAACTCATCAAACACTACATGTTTAGTCTCCTTTACCACCAAAGTCCTCTTATTAAAAATTCTAAAAGGCTTCCCAACACTAGAATATCCTAAGAACACTCCATCATATTTTGGGTTAAATTTTTCTAAGTGAGACTTCCCATTATTGTGAATGAAAACCTTACAACCAAAGACATAAAGGTGGGAAAGATTAGGTGTCCTACCCTTAAGGATCTCATAGGATGTCTTATCTAACTTGGCTCTAACATTCACCCAATTCAACACATAATAAGCTGTGTTAATCGCTTTAGCCAAAAAATATTTTGGAAGTGAATTCTCGAAAAACATGGCTCTAGCGGCTTCCACTAAAGTCCGGTTCTTCCTTTCAGCTACCCCATTATGCGGAGGGGTCCTAGGAGCTGAGAAGCTATGGCTAATCCCCTTATCCTTCCAAAAATCTCCAAATCTCTCATTTTGAAACTCTCCCCCATGGTCGCTATGGATGGTCAAGATCTCATAACCTAGCTTTTTCTAAATCCAAGTGAAGAAGGCTCTAAACTCATCAAAAAATTATTTTTGTGTGACAGAAATCTAATCCATGTGAACCTCGAGTAGTCATCGACAATCATAAAACCAAAGACTTTCCCTCTTAAGCTGGCAATGCTAATGGGTCCAAACAAATCCGTATGAAGGACTTCTAAAGGTCTAGAGGTGCTAATGTCCTTAATGGAATGAAAAGTGGAGTGGACTTGCTTTCCTAATTGGCAGACATCATAAAGGTGGTCTTTTAAAAACTTAAGCTTGGGAAAACCTCTAAATAGGTCTTTCTGGATCCCTTTCCTAAGGGTTTTCATACTGGCATGACATAATCTTCTGTGTTATAATCATGAATCATCAATAACAATTTTTAAGTAAAATAAAGCAGCACATTTAATGTTATTTAAATCAAGCATGTAAATATTGTTGATCTGCTTTCCCTGCAAAATAGTGTTATTATTTAAGCTAATAATGCATGAGTTTGCCAAAATTTTTATGATGAAGCCCTTGTCACAAATCTGACTGATGCTGAGCAGGTTGTGTTTCAATCCATCTACAAACAAAATATTTTAAATCATAAGGTTCTTGGAATTACCAATTATGCATGAGCCTACCACCTTCGTGGTGGTGTTATCTGTTACAAATCTTTTTTCATGGCTTATATTTTGATGATTGACAAATACTATTTCTTTTGGACTGCTTGTTGCTTCTAACTTTTTCAGGAATTGAAGATCGGACGAACAGACGAAGCCAGTTCAGGATTGCGTAGGTTTAGGGTGGAGTCTTTTTGTACTTTTGTTTTTCACTTCTTGAGTCTACTTGTAATGGTCAAAGAGACTGATGCTAAGTAACCCTACACACACACACTTGAGATACTTAGAATTTCTGTTTTTACTCATATCTGTCAGGACGATATTTTCATCGTCTTGGACGATCAGGATTAAAACAAAAAGTCTAAATAAGGATTCTTAATTAAGGCAGCCGTCATTAAAAAATCGGCCTGGACGATACATGTATCGGCCAGGACGATAAGCTCAAAATAGAAAGAAGTTGCTGCCATAGACAATTAAGGAATACTGTATTTTTAAACAAAATTCTCAAATTATGCCTTAATTGATCAGGAAATCAAGGGAGTAATTAAGGATGATTAATACGATCATATCGTCCTGGACGATCGCAGGATTAGCCAGGACGATCGATTCAAAAAACCTTAGTTACTTTAGGACGATAAATATCGGCCAGCTCAAATTCAGGGCGATGCTCTGGACGATTTACCTCTAATTTGAACAAATCGGTCGGGACGATCGTAAGATCAGCCTGGATGATCAAGCCAATTTTAAATCTTCTGGTTTGCATTCAGGGCGATGCTTTGGTCGATCTTCTAAGATTTGTACTGATCGGCCAGGCCGATGTCCATATCATCCGGGACGATATTGTCGGCAACTTGCAATTAATGAGCTCCTTTGAAGCTCTTCTATTTAAGAGCACTTTTTCAATGTTTTAGAAGACCTTTGGCTGCTTCTTTGACCTGAGAAGCCCTTGAGGAGAGAAAAAGAGAGAGGGAGAGCGAGAGGGTCTTGTGAAGGGGAGCTTGTGAGGGGATTCATAAGGGTTGCTTCAAGGATCGCTCTGCATGTTCTTCTCTAGAGTTTCTCATCTGTGGAATGGTCGGTAGAGGTAAGGAGTTAGCTTTTGGTTCTAGTTCTCTGCCAGCTTCAAGGGGAAGCAAAAGGAGGTAGGTTCTCTGCCTTGCCAGGGTGGCAAAAAGGAGGTTCTTTGTAAAGGCTTCTCCGCCTAGCTGTCGGGGCTAAAGGAGAGTCACGTTTGTAGTGCAATACTCGAAGGGCGCCTCCGGGGAGTGGACGTATG
>NW_021319702.1:48625-120948 GCF_001605985.2 Dendrobium catenatum | reverse complement strand
GAATCATCAAAACTACATAAGTTGCAAAAAATGTAAAGCATTCAAATAGCAATTATTCTAACAAAAAGCATCCTAATACTTCAAAACAAATAGGACAAGATGAGTAAACTAGTACATATAATTGTGCACTAATTATCTTCCAATTTAACTACAAGCACTACTAATATAAAAATGACATATTATTAATTTTGAAAATTAGAAGTCAATCTTAGACATAAACTGATTGTGGATAAGTTCAGTTCAAGAAATAGTAAAATTATTACTTATGCTAATTATTTATAATTTTTTAAATTAGCATTATAACTCTGATCATTTCAATTTATATAAATTTGTGAAGTATTATCTTAAGTTTTTGTAATTTTAAATTACTAAATTTTATTCAGTCTATTAAGATAATCAATAGAGAATTTAACCTTTAATAGGACACAATGGAGAAAAAGGATTCATGTTGCCGACCCCACGTAGTGGGACAAAGGCTTGATGTTGTATTGAGATAATCAATAGGTGATTACATCATTTCTTAAAGATAAGAAAGAGCTTAAGCTATGGGGAATTTATTAAGTGAAAATTGTGGACTATTTCTTGTATTAAAATTAAGTAAAAATGTATTATTTTTGTTATATTTGTGAAGAAAATATTCAAGATAAAATAAAAAAATTCATTAGTGATAAATGAGCGCCACAGTGCTAATGGGGGCTATGGAGTTAAATTTTGAATTGTATATAAGTATAGATCTCTATCACCCATAAATAATGTTTAAGTTTTCTTGATATAATATTAGCAAAAACACACATAATGTACGCAAGAATATGTACTGAATTAGTAATAAATCGATATAGTACAGTCCATGAGGAAGTAATGTTACTTGGAACAAACTACCACTATTTTCTCCAATTGCAGTAATTATCCTACTAAAACAAAAATGATAATTATGGAAACTCTATCACTGAATAAAATAGTAAAAATATTGGAATAAAATATTTAATTTAAATGTTTTGGATTGATGAGTTTGAATTTCATATATTTCCTAAAAATACTTTTAATTATAGGTGTGATTCAAGGCATATACATCCCTAAAACTCTATCAGGCTTATAGGGGTGAAAAGGATATCTACTAACCTCCTATAGTTATGCTATCTTCTTAAGAACCTATAATAGTTTACATCCTATATCTAGGCATGCAAACATCCTATCTAAATATTCCTAGTTGTTCTTGAATTTCACTATTGGGGCTATACATCAAAATATATTTTAACTACATATATGACCACTATGTGCATTAAATTAAGAATGTGAAAATATTAAAAAACATAGTTGAATGCTATAGAATAAGAGTATTCATTAGTACATAACATATACTTTCAACATCAATCCAAAATAAGAGAATATGTCACATATATAATATATAACAAGCAAACTGATTTTCAATACTCATTGAAGAATGAAAATGCAAGAGAGTGATATACCTTAACTTAATTTTAAGAAATAAAGAGTAAATTCTCTAAATAATTGTATCTTATACTTCCCTTGCCTCCCTTAAATTTTAGTCTATGAGAGAAATAAAGAAGTACTCTAATAAATAATAAATTTTCATAAGTGATTGAACTCTCCAGTAAATATAACATCATAATTATTTATAACACAACACAAAACGACATTTGGCACTATAGAGCTTTAAAGTGTGGTGCCATAACACCCTTAAAGTAAACTAACTCCTTAGTACTTTAACTTTTGTAATGCCCAACGCTTGCTAATTTGGATTGGTTACTTAGCGAACAATCATGTCTCTTCACTAATGGAATGATTCCCTTTGAACTAACACTACAATGTCATGGCGTTGTTGAAATTCAAGCATTGTTGTGCCCAAGTAAAAAATGGGCGTCAAGGTGTTATAAAGTATAGTGTCGTAGAATTTGAAAATAAAGAATCTCGCATTGCTAGGATGACTTCTTGACGTCGTAACTGGTAATGTTGCACTGTTAATGTGCTGATGCTTTAGCGCTAATTAAAAGAGAACTTGGCACTGCGATGCCCAACTTGTTGCACCTTAATGGTACTAAAGGTGGCACTACGACATTAATTCATTTGATGCCACAATGCTATTAGTTCTTTAGAATTTTCTATCATTTTTTAGTTTTTTTTTCAAAATGAACATAACTAAGAAAACATATTTCCACTGAAAAAATAAAATATGTACAACACAACATAATTTACACTAATCAAATTTTCTCTTATTAAACCATTGCTTGTTCTCAAGAAAATAAGGAAATCTTTCATTCTGAGGAATTAAATAACCAAAGTAAGAAAATATTTATAATTTAAAATTACTAATATGTAGGATAATATATCACTATCTAGAAGTACAAATGAACATAGTTATAATTCTAGATTGGAAAAAATTAATAACAATTATCTTAACCAACCACCCATATTATTACTTTAATTTGAATTCATATGTTATGAATATAACCATTGACTTTTGAATTTTGAATTGAATAATGCATCTTTAAATCTTAGATGACTGTATAGTTAAAATTGAAAATTCAATAGTTCACCATCATTTGTACCAGCTCTCATATCTTATCCTTTGTGAATTTAAGTATAACATTGCAATCAAATTATAAGCTTTCATCTTATATTAATTTTTATTGCACACATTTTTCTTTTTCTTTTCATTTTAAAACTTTTTCATATTTCTTTCTTTTTTTATTGTTGGTGGAGTACATAGTTAATGATTTTGATTATTAGTATTACTTAAAATCTTCTTATAACCTTAATGACTTTAATGCAAGGTTTTAATAAAAAAATTTAATTCCAAATTAAGGTTCCTATGATTTTCAATTTTAACCTACCCATACCTATTCTTTAACATTAATTATTCATCTTCAACTCAAAAAAGTTAATGTATAAATATATAACATATAAGTTTAAATTAAGTTAATATTTTAAATGATCTAATTTAGTTAATTATTAGTTTTTCAAATCAATAAATTCTAAAGTAGTGTTCATTTGAACTATAATATAGGGTTTTATTACTATCCTAATTTTAACTATCATTTTTATTATGGTTGAATAAATAAGCAGAATGTAGAGATTTTATTGAAGGTAACATAAAAAATGTAATTATAAGGAGAATCTAATAAAATATAAATAGAAACACACATAAACATTAATAAATACATATGTTTTCATGTGAATGAGAGAAAAGTAAAAAATATGTGAAACAAAATAAGCTAATAGAACATATAAGAAAACTAGTGCTATAAGCACCATAACACATTCAATGGATATCAAGGCCAAAACTGATCATCAATCTAGAACAATAATATAACTCCATCATGTTAAAGGAATCCCCCTATAATAAAGAAAAGAAAAAAAGAAAGAAAGGTAAAAATATGCTACATAATGAAAGTAGCAATCAATTTCTCTCTCTCCTCAGGCCAAATAAGATAAACACCTAACAAAATGTAGGTTTTCTTTCTCCTCCTCATAATAATCATCACCATTATTGCCTTTATCACTAAGCTACCAAACAAAAGGATTCTAAGAAGGTGTAGATGGAAATTGAAGCTTATCAAGATGTTTTTTAAAAGTACTACTTCAAAGCATACTTGGAATACTATCATTAAAGTCAATATGTATCTATAATGCTTTTCATGATGATCCATATTATGGGCCATCCTCATCCTTATCTAAAGTAACCAAACTTTTTAATTTTTCATAGAATTGAGTCACCTTTTCCATCTTCCCTCTTAGTTCATCCACCTGATTTTCAAAAGTTTTAAGAGTTCTAGCACTTCTAATAATACTACTGCTATCAGGCCTCCTATACACTCTAGGTTTATTAAGGTCTCCTTGTTCCTCCTTCTCAAATTATTTAATACTATATTTTTTTGTAAGGGCTATAATGGGGAACAATTATTCTTCAGTTTTCTCACACCTTACACCCACTACAACATATAAAGCATAAGCTAGAGAATGGTGCCCTAACTCAATAGAAGTGGTACCCCTAATGATGCATATAATAGAGGATAAAATAAGTTTCCCTACATTAATGGAGCATCGCATTTCAATAGCATAGTTCAAAAGGGTAAGATCACGAGTAACTTCACTAATATTCCTGCTAGGTAATAAACTAACTGAAATGAAATCGTGTCATTCATTAGAGGTTTTGGTCAGGTAGGTGGCAAGGAATTAATAATTTTATTATCTCTTATTTTTCAACTTGCTCTGTTATTAGCTCCACAAAGAAAATTCAGAACATCTTGAGAATTAATAGTTGTCTCAATAAAAGTAATGTATTCATCATATTATAAATCACTAAGTTTATAAATTTTATTAATTTTTATATAATTAAAAGAGGCCTACTTACCCCTAACATAGCATTTGTTATCTACTACCTTATTTTATTGACTAAAAATTTCTTTGACCATATTTATAATGGCAGCATGTAATTCTTCACAAAAATTTTCCCATCCTCTACTTGTAATGATTTGCATGATAGGGCTTGGATTCTGAAAAGCCCTATAAGGAATTAGTTGTTTATTCACAACTAAATTATTTTATGTAGACTCTAAATTAGAATAAATGAATATGCTCTTATGAAAGGAAGAGGAAGCCCACTTCTTCCAAAATAGTTTAGGGGCTATCAATTTTGAGTAGATTATAAGAAGAAGAGATTGCAGGAAATGATATGTTGTGAATGAAATAAAAAAATTGAACCCTTATTTATAACTTGATTAAGCATTCCATCCCTTCAAAAAATAATGCATGACATATAAATATGCACAAGATGACAAAATGGTTAAACTGGAATGCACTACAGTAGTGTAGGTTGTGCAATGCTGTAAACCAAATTTTTAAAAATTATAGCGTCGCTTTGAAATTTTTCCACTACTATGGCATTTTACACATGTAAGTTCAACAACTTTTGTATTAGTAATCACTATGGTGTTGTTAATAAATTAATAAGGGAGTTGTAATGGTACCACGGTGTTAGTTATCATCGCTGGGATGCTCACTAAAGTTTTGATAATACAATTTTCTTTTCAACTTGGTAGAACCACTTCTTCATTTTGACTTGAATGTTACGTGCTGCGACACTCAAAAAATATGTGCCCATGTGCTAATTAAGCAAGAAAATAGTGGTTTAAAATTAGCATTATTCAAGGTTTAACGTTGTATATAGTGCTTACTTTCAAATATTATGTCACTTAGGAGAGTAGTGCAGTGTTGCCAAAGTATTTAGAACTGCGGCGCTCAATTAAGTTTCGGATCATCTCTTATTTACTAAATTCAGATCATAACTTGAATTATCAAAATAAAGAAAAATGAAAAAAGTCAAGAACAACAACATATGAAATACAAATCATGTAAATTTAAATAATTTAATATAACACACTAAACCTAAATAATGGTTACCTCCCATATTATGCTAATATAATAGTCTTCATCCTAACTTGCGTACATTTATTAATTTGGCTGAGGTACTTGCTATTTTCCTATACTTTTGTTTTTCTTTTGGGTTAACTTCAGTATTGCTAGGTAATAACTAAAGAGGTCTACTACTAGCCCAAATTACAAGCTAACTTAACTGGATTTCTAAAATTTAAATTGAAGCGGTTTGATTTTGCAATTGAGTTCATCACTTCATTACTACACCTTCCAATGATGATTTTTTACTCCCAAACTGATTAGTTTGATTAAATACTAGAATATATATAGGTTTAGAATTAACAGTAGGTTGTTGAGGATTCTTCCATTTTACTTTTTATTTTTTACTAGAATTCCATTGATAATTACCAGCAATAAAATTAGAATGGTTCCTCCAACATGGATTATACTTCCAATCAAATTATTATTTTTAATTTATTGGACATTACTATTTTTAATAAATTTTGATCCTCCAATGGCATAAACAATTAAGTTCATAAATCTACATTTACTCCTATTGTGCTCAACTTCTTAGAAATAATTGCAACTTGTGCAGTCAAAATTAACAAAGCATCAGATTCATATGTTCTTGCTATTCACTTATGATTTACCCTATTAGCAGGCCATTGGAAATCATTAGTAGTCATTTCCTCAATTAGTTCATATGCTTCCTTAAATGGCTTAGATACTAATGATCCTCCTGTTGAGTCCAGTAATTAGGTTGTTAAGCCTAAGTAAATGTCCCACGGCTACCAAGAGGGGGGTGAATTGGTAGTTTTAAAAATTTTAAACCCTCTAAATGATAAAGTTGAACCGAAATAAAATCTTCTTTTAAAGTTAGTAGAAAAAAGATTTTCAACCACAGAGTTGTTAAAACTGAAATTTAAAATGCGGAAACGTAAAAGCAATAAAGTAAATGACACCAGATTTATAGTGGTTCGGTCTATAACCAGACCTACATCCACTCCTCAAAGGCACCCTCTGAGTATTGCACTAATACCACAAAGTGACTCTCCTTTAGCACCCACAGCAAGGCGGAGAAGCCTGTACAAAACACTCTTTTCACCACTACCCGGTGCGATAGAGAACCGTCGTCCTTTTACACTCTCCTAGTGTGGGCAGAGAACCCTACGGCTGTTCACACTCTCCAAGTGTCGGCAGAGAACCGTCGTCCTTTTACACTCTCCTAGTGTGGGCAGAGAACCCTACGGCTGTTCACACTCTCCAAGTGTCGGCAGAGAACCGGATCTCCTTGAATGATCTTCTCACAAGAATCTAGAAGGAAGAAAGAAAAGAGTGAAGAAATCCAATTTCACAAGTAGAGACTCTTACCTTAGCAATCCAAGTGAAGCCTTCTCGCTCCAGTGGTAGGAATCCTCCTTTGAATGCTCTCTTCCACTCTCTCCTTGGCTATTCTCTCAAGAGGCACGAAGATCAAATGACAAAAAGATTGGGTGGCAGTCTAATTTGGACTATTTATATAAAAGACAAGAGAAACCACCCAAAAACTGCAAATTTCCAATTCTGTACGCAGTGGATCGTCCGGTACGATCCTAGATCGTCCTGGACGATTTTACTTAAACGATCTGAAACGACCCAATTTGAATATGTGTACGAAATGTCTTCGTACAGATGATCGTCCTGTACGAACTAGGTTCGTCCAGTACGAACGGTTATTGCAAGGTCGGTTCTAGAAACTGCTGAAAACTGTTCTAAGTCGGTTTATCGTTTGAACGAAAATGTGATCGTCTGGACGAAAATTTTCCAGAGAGCCGATCGTCCTAGACGATTATTTATTTCGTCTGGACGAAAATTTTCCAGACAACCAATCGCCGCGGACGATAATTTGTTTTCGTCTGGACGAAAAATTTTGCAGAGAACTGATCGTCCTGTACGATATTTATTTTCGTCTGTACGAAATTTTTCCAGTGAACCCATCGCCTCGTACGATGATAAGTTGCACAAATATAAATCATTCAAATAGCAACTATTCAAACACCTCCACCTACAACTTCTATGATATCTCTAAGAGATCCTTCAAATACATTATAAAATGTATGAAAAACCAACCAATTTGGTAAAGCATGATGAGGGAACTTCCTAACAATTTCCTTAAATCTCTACCAATGCTCATAAATTGATTCTACTTCTAACTAGGTAAAAGAAGTGATATAATTTCTAAGGTTTGTAGTTATTGAAGGAGGGAAATACTTAGTAAGAAACTTATGAGCCAACTAATTCATAGTGGTATTAGAGACTTGGGGTAAGGAATTCCACCACATCGTGACTTTAACTCTTAGAGAAAAATAGAGGTCAAATAGCATCATTACTAACACTATTGTACTTAAAAGTTGCATGAATTTATAAGATACTTGCAAGTATAAATTACGATCATCAACAAAACTTTTCCTAAATTGAGAATTTTGATCCATTTGAATTATGACAAGTTTTAATTCAAAATTATTAGCTTGGATCATCGGTATTTTAATGATCTGATGAATTCCATCTACTAAAGCATTAGCATAATCCCTAAGTGGTATAGAGAATTCTTGATCTAGAATATGTTTAGCCATATTTATAATCTTTTTTGTTTATTAAGTTTTTGAAAGGGTTCTATTTCTTCTTCAAACAATAAAGATTTCAATCTATGTCTGCAAAGCATACAACCATAAATATGCAATAAATAATTTTAATAAGAAAATAAAAGATACAAGTAGGTCTAACTATGCAATTAATTCAATAATATAGTTAAAATTATAAAAGAAAAATATTTCCCTAGCAACACTGTAAAAAAACTTGATAGAAATGGTGGAGTGGACTTTTGAATTGTATACATGTTTAGAGCTCTTTTACCCTTAAACTATTCATTGGTTTCCTTTGATATAAAATTAATAAAATTCCACATAATATAATAAAGAATGCATGCCAAATTAAGTAATAAAGTGATAAAGTAGAGTGTCGAACATCTACGAGGAAGTATGCATATGTACAACAAACAACTGTAATTTATTCTAATTATAACAACTTTCCTACTAATATAAAAAAGATAATTAGGGAGATTATATAATAGGGTAAAATAGTAAAAAAAAAGGATATAATATTTAACTAAGTGTTTTGAATTGATGAGTTAAATTTTACATATTTCCTAATAAGAATTTTTATTATAGTTGTGATTCAGAGTATATGCATTCTTAGAACTCTTTCAAGCTTGTAGGGGTGAAAAGGATATTTGTTGACCTCCTACAATTATAGTATCTCCTTAAGAACCTAGAAAAATTTACATCATATGTCTAGGCTTGCAAACATCTTATCTCAATATTCCATATTGTTCTTGCATTCCTTCATCAAAACTATACATCACATTATATTTTAACTGCACATATGGAATAAGAGTCTTCATTATTTTTTAACATATACTTTAAAACATTAATCCAAAATAATAGAGTTAGCCAGACATAGAATAAATAACAAGCAAACTCATGTTTATTATACTCATGAAAGAATGAAAATTTAAGAGAGTGATATAACAAGAAAGGATCAAAATACCTCCTCTACACTCCTTCTCCCTTAAATTACAGAGTTACTTTAAGAAATATAAGCTAAATACTCCAAATGATTGCATCATGTACTTCCCTAGCCTCCCTTAGATTTAACTCAGAGAGGGATCTAAAGAAGTACTTTAAGAAATACTAAATTTTTGAGATGTGGTTGAACTCTCCTATAAACATATCATCAAAACTATTTATAGTACAACAAGAAAAGGTATAAGTCACTACAGCACTTGAAACATGGCATTGTGGCACCCTTTAAGTGAACTAACACCTCAGTGCTTAAACTTTTGCATTACCACGATGATTGCTGATGTAGATCAATTACTTAGTGAAAAATCACATATCTTGACTAATAGAATGTGTCACTTGGAATGTATAATTAAATTACCATAGAAATGATAACATTTAACACCGGAGGTGCCTTAGTGCAAAAAATGGCACCAAGGCATGAAAAATTGTGGCATCATGGAATTTAAAACTAGAGAATCTAGCGCTACCAGGCTAACTTCATGACATCACAGTGTTGGTAATAATGTGGCACTAGCTTTATTAACATTGTAGTGCAAGTTAATAGAAAACTTTGCACTATAATATCTGATTTGTGGTGCCTTGGTTTTATTGAAGATGGTGATGCAACATTTTTTGAGTTGATGATATGACACCATAAGCTCTTTAGAAGTTCTGGTCATTTTTGAGTTTTTTTTGTAAATAAACACAACTAAAAAAAATACATTTTTACTGGAACTGAAATATAAAAAAACCTACATAATTTACTCTTGTCAAGAGCTCTCATATTGATGTCATTTAAAATGCTGCAGTTTCTAATTTAGATATTGTAACACTAATCACTCCAAAATTTAAGAAACATTAGTGTCCTGCTATAGCTAAGATCACCAGCATAGAACTACATAGCCCTGTAGCATTAGAAATTAAGCCAAAATATACATCAAGCTAGCACAACACTATAATAAACTAAGCCTAACAGTATTAAGGCACCAATTCATTTGATAGCATAGCAATGCCAACACTTTGAGCGTCGCATCACTTGGGGGGTCATTTCTACACTTATTTTTATATAGTTTTTTTAGTTCTTTTCTTAGGGAGTTTTATCAGTTTCAGAAGAGTCCTATAAAATTTAGTACAATGCTTTAATGGCCCTTAGAGTAATTTCTAAAGGAGGCTAAGAAAGTACAAGATACATTCAGTGGCGATCTTATCTTATCTTGTGTAAGCAATCTTAACATTAGGGGAGGAAGGAGTGTGGAGAAGTCAATTATGCTATCATAGTGAAGTTTATCCTTATTTTCTCCTATATCCTTTCTTCTATGAGTGAAATGGAATTGAGTTTGCTTTCAAATTTATCTATGTCTAGCTAATTTTTGAGTTTTGGGCTAATAGGAAATTACATTATATATTCTACTATAGACTATCATGATTTTAATGAAATTTATGTATATTTTTATTATCTTCTATTCTTTATTTAGTGCATGCGATGGTTATATATATAATTAGTAATTAGTGTGATAGATTAATTCATCGGAGGTATATTGGAACAAAAAAGAATATTTGAATGAAATGTTGGCATACCTATAAGTATAGGATGGTTAACCTTCTAGGCTGTATAGAGATGTTAAAATTATAGGAAAGTTGTCAATCTTGCTTTTCACCCCTATATACTATACAAAGATCTAGGGATATATATGCTCTGATCTACATCTACCGTTAAGAATCTCATTTAAAAAATCATTATTATTCTCATGCATTAGCATAAGATATTTTTTAAATATTGGTATAACCTTATCTATTTGCATTCCTTGTAAGTGGAAAAAACTTAAACATTTCATTTTTTATATGCTAGGATAAACTATGCATCTATAGTAAATAATACTAGTTGATTGCAATTTAGCATAACACTTTCTCATGGGACCAAAACTCCTTCATTCACTTTATTACTTAATCGAATTGTATACTTGTATATTTATAGCAGAAATTTAATATCAAAGAAAACCATAAGCATATTAATATTCATATAGACATTGTTCATCACTGTAACAATAGCAATAGACTTCATACCCACTATGCTCGTTTGTTCCCGCCACACCATTAAGTTGTTAGGAGTCTAAAGAAGAAGAGATTAGTAGTGATTTTGGAAGAATTTGATGATAAATCGCATTGGCATAGTATACTAGTCCTAATCTTATTTTATTATGGTTTAACTAATGAATAATAATGGATTGATGGGTTTAATTAAAGTGAATTCAATTGGGTGTGTATTATCCTTCTCAAATTTCAAATAAAATAATTAATCTCATTCACATCCCTTTCCAACATGGTTTTCATTTCACTACATCCAATTGATTATAAATGGGGTAGATTAGCTCATTTTGTAAACTTAGCCCATTTGATTGGGTCAATTGGGTTAAGTAAACAAAGGGTTGTTTGAAAGTTTTTTAGGGTGATTAAACCCTAAAGAAGTAATCCCGAGGATAACCGTGAGGGGTTTGAATTAGTAGTTTAAAGATTTATTAATCAAATAAGAATTTTGAACCTCCTAATACAAAAAAACCTAAATTTTATAATAACAAAAAATAGATATTTTGACCATAAATCATATGACAAAAAGTGTGGAAATTAAAACACAGTAAAAGTAATAAGAAAGAACACACCAAAATTTATAGTTGTTCAGTCAACCTGACCTACGTCCACTCCTTGGATACTCCCTCTCCAAGTATTGCACTAAATAAAAATGACTATCCTTTTACTCCCATAGCAAGGCAGAGAAGCCTATACAAACTCTATTTCCCACCCCAGTGCGGTAGAGAACCATAACTCTTTTACAGGCACAAAACCTTACTCTATTTTCACCCTCCTAGAGATGATTAGAGAACCACAAATAAATTTCCACCCTCTAGGTGATGGTCAAAGAACAATGATCTTTACTGAAGAACTTCTTGTCCAGAGCCATTTAGATTCCAAGCAGAAGCTTGCGGGTACTAGGCAAGATTCTTGCTTGGAGAAACCTAGTTAATCCCCTCATAACTTCTCCTTCACAAAATCTCCCTATCTTCACTCACCATGCCCTCCTTCTTCTCTCCCTCAAGCTCTCTTTCAAGAAGACTAAGCAGCAAAAGATTTCAAACAAGAGTGTTAGAGATACTTAAATAGAGGGCTTCAAAAAACCCTAATTTCCAAGCCATATGTCTTCTATTTATACAGTATGATAGATATATCATACAATACGATAAGTTTAATTTAGAATCATTCATCAAGATCATTAAGATGAACTATTTAAATTTTATAATACATCATACAATATGATCCAAAATTATAGAGTACGATGTGTATTAAATCCTTTTGTTCATTTGGGATGATCCTTGGGATGGCCAACTTCATACACGGGAGATCATCCAGCATTGTGGAGATCGCACGGTATGATTAGTATAAAAATCATGGATTTAATTCGGTACGCACCACAAGATGACCAATTTCAAACATAGATAATCATACAGTTTGAACTAGTTTGTACAGTACGATGAAATACAATAATTGTCAAAGATTTGAGTGCTTGATATCGCTGGATAAATTAAGAAAAATATTAATTAAGGCATACAGTATGATACATATCATATTGTACGATTAATACATAATTAGTATCTTACTTCATGTGGGTAGCTAGAGTTTAGCATATCATAATAAATAATATGGTATGATATTGAAGCGTATAATATAATACACGTATCATACGGTATAAAGAAAAATCATACAATACTAATTACTAAAAAAATAGACTATATCAAAAACATTTCTATCTCCACTTTTATAAGTGAAAGGCTGCTTAGTAGAGATATACACCCAAATACATGAAATAACTAAAGATAGGAAAAAATATAAAATAAATTAAAAATAATAGACCTAGTCTTGAGCTGATCCAAATTGCAAGTGAACATTGGATAGAAAATCTGAAATATTAGTACATATAATAGAATAAAAAATCACAGAAATAATCAAAAGTATTGTAATAAACAATAATGTTTTTTATCATCAACTTTAGTTTTTTTCAAAAAAAATTGCTTTCTTATAAAAGTCCCCCTTATAAAAGATAATAATATGAAATAAAGAGACAATTGACAAACACAAGTTTCCCTCTTTTATGAAAATCAATTTCAAGGAAAAAGAAGTGTAAAAAAGGGAATGCAAAAAGAAATAACAACAATAATAAAAAAAACAATAACAATAAATAACAAAATACTACTCTCTCTTTTGACATCACGAAAAGAGGTAAACAATAAGAAGAAAGAAAAAATAAATAAGCTGACACAGGAATAGAAACATAAAAGGAATTAGGAAATAAATAGATGCAAACAGATTAACAACTCAAAGAACCACATCTCTATAAACCTACAAGGACATTTTTAGAAAGTAATAAACTTACCCTACACACAAAAAAGACAAATAAGAGAATTGTTAACTATCTTGCATTTGAAGGATTTGGATTCTAGAGTTTGGACATCTAGCTTTTCAACTACACAGGCTAAAATCCTTCATTTAAACAAAAAAAAATCAAATTCAAGAATTACAATTAGATTCTAAAACATAGTCTTTTTAGATTGTTAACATGAAATATATCAAATAGAATAATACTGTAAAAATAATGAATGAAGAATCAAGATTTTCTAGAATTAAGTAATAAAAGTATTCTGAAACATCAAAATTTTATAAGACTTAAACATTTACCAAAAAGGGAAGCTAATTTAGATTAGGATCATTTTGTGCCTCTTTTAACAATTTTATGCAAAAATTACGCATCTTTTATTTTTGATTCTCTTAGTGTAACTTTTATTTTTGGTGTAATTGTGCATCTTTTGATTTTGGGCTCATTTTGTCTCTTTTAAATTTTTTGCGAAGTATTTCTTTTTTAAATCTAGAAGAATCTTAGTTGTAAGATTATCTTCCAAATAGAAGAGAAGAATAACTCATTCTCTTATATAGGGAGGAATATTCTACAAAGCAAACTCAAGCTTATTAATATAAATAAAAGCTTGATATAGAAAATATAATTAATTTCATTTGTTGAATTTGTAGAATATATCTATGATATAAAAAATTGCAGTTGAGTGAAAAATATTTCATCTCAACCATCTTAATTTTAATTTGATTTATATTTTAAAGCATTCACAAGGAGTCATCAATTAAAGAAACTAAAATAGGTTATGCAAATTCATGATTTTTGATCCTATTAGTTTAAAATTGTTAGCAATTACCTATTTAAACCTTTTAAGTAAGTGTAGAGGTGTGTTTATACAATTAAGAAAAAGCAAAGTTTGGGCCAAGTCAACTTGTTCAGTAAAATATAAATCGTACAATATGAGTTTATTCGTATAGTACGATTTTATTCATATAGTATGAGTTCTTTCCTATTGTACATTATAAATCATATAAAACGATTTTATTTGTATATTACCATATAAGTCATATAGTATGTTTAACAAAAAACATTAAATTGATAGACTAAAAAAATTCAAAGCAAAGAGCACATAAACGAGATCTACAAGCGTAAAAAAATAGGGAAATACAATTTGAATGAAAAAAAAAGTTTTTTTTACTTTTTAATAAAGAAAGAAAAAAAATTACATAATAAAGACTTGAAAGAAAATTTCTATTTTAAAACAACATATAAACAAACATGCATAGATTTAAAAGTCAACATTACAATCACAATAAGAATAAACAAAACTAGTACGATGATGGATACTGATTAGATGTTAGAGGTGGAGGTGGTTAAAAGAACTGGGTAAAACTATCATAGTGTTACTGGATTGTGATGAACTGATGCTGAATGTTTACAAATTTCTCCCTGAACTAACCCAATTCATTGTCGCATTGGATCTTATATTGATCCAGGTGAGTCTCTAGTCTATCAAATCATTGAATCAGCTCCTTATATTGGTAGCAGTAGGGAGATGGTACGCGGGCAGGATCGGCTACAAGGGAAGCTTCTCATACATCATCAAAGAGAGGATCCTTAGGCTCCTAATCCCTATGAAATAGCATTAAAAAAAAGGCATCTGAAAAGTAGATTGGAATATGATCAGGTGGTCCAGGGTATGTGATGTTATATTTTATAAATAGGATATATCCTATTACATGTCCTAAGGTAATGTTCAGTTTTCTCCTATTGGCTATGAGTCTAATGTAAGTGAGGTTTTGGATGTAGTCAATTAGAATTTTGATTCATCCATTTAAGTATTTGACATGATGAAATAGGTAATAATTGATAGTAGGGGAGTCATATTTATTCGGTCTCCAGCTTTTGGCATGAATGAAGTTCTTAGAACATCCTAGATAATCTCAGCATTCTGGTTAAGGGTCTGAACTAAAGGATGGTGAAGATTAAGGGAAACATTTCTTAATAGGAAGTTCACAACACTCTAATTAAAAATGGATCTAGAGGATATAGCTAGAGGTCTATTCCCCTGGGTGTTCAGTTGAAGGTGGATTCCTATGTCTTCTTTGGTTATTTCTAGAATTTGGCAGCACACTCGGGAGGTCATAACTGTCGCATCCCCCACTAATCCTAAGATTTACGAGAAATTCATACATGAGTTCAAAATGGAAGGGATGGGCCAAGGTTAGAAAATATTGAAGTGCAGTTGAGTTGAAAAGGTTCATTATAGGGAAGCTATGATCCTACAGAATTAGAAGTCTGGAGGGCATGATCTTGGCTTCCTTGTACTTTTTATATACAACTTCATCAAAAGCTATCAAAAAATGCTCGTCTAGAGTGTTTAGATAGGAGGAAGCCCCCTGAGTTTGACAATTACTTTCCCACCATGCATTGTAAGGATTGGAGTCTAAGAAGGATTAATCTTAAGAGAGGTGTGAAATTTTTGAAAGAAGTTGGCTATTTAAAAAGAAAATGAATAGATCATATTGTATGATTGTGTGATCGTGTGGAATGATCGTATACAATTATGTTTTCGATATGATTTGTCAAAATTTGTTTCTATTGATACAGTATGATTAGATATCATACGAGATGATTAGAGACATGGATCTCATCCTTAGGATTCAAGCTGTATGACTATTGACAAAAATGCACATACCATACAAACAAATGTTCATATAGTACAATCAACAAAAATGTCATACCAAATTGAATTCAATTCATCCCAAATGGAGTTGACCTATGGATCATACCATACAAGAAGGTGTTCGTATACTGCGGTATTCAATCATAGACACAATCTAGATCATTCATTAAGCTATGGGTTGTGATCAGCAATGTGGTGCAAATTGTACATGATGATAAGGTGTTCATACCATAAGATGATCAATTAATGATACAATCTGGATCATTCATCAAGCCAAGGTTGTGATCAACAATGTTGTGTAGATCTTAAAGTATAAATGTGGATTGTATAGTATGATTGAGGATGAAAACATTTTGTTTTGTAAAACAAATAGTGAGATTTAGTTAGGTGGTTTGTGTGATGATCAAGACATAATAAAAAATAAAGATAACAATAAAAAAAAAGAAAAACTAAGAATCATGAAAAATCACTAGACAAACAACACATATATTGAGAAGCTCATAAATGGTTGATTTCAAGTGATAGGAAAACAATATCGAGCATAAAAACCTTATGCTCCTATTTGTTTTTTTTGTGAGAGTTCTCAAATCAAAAGATCATGGAAAAATAGTTTTGGGAGCCCAAGTGAGTTTGGGTCCCTTCTTAAATTAGGATAAATCATTAGAATGCATGTCATGTTGTGATCTCCGCACCCAATGTGTTCTATGATGAATTGTGCAAGTGTGGCTAATATGTCCTAACATGCCACATGAAAAAAATCTAACATCAAGAAAGGGGTTAACTAATCTATGATAGTTATAATTCTTATTCCTAGGTTTATTATATGCATGACATGGTGAATGCTTACAAACGGGTTTATTTTGAAAAGCCTTAACTTTTTCTAACAACATTTCATTAGCACTTCTAAGAGCAGAAATTTCAATTTGTACCGAGTGCTCATTGAGATATTAAATGTTAACACAACCTTCTAACTCTTTAAATGACTTTTCTAAATCAAGATGTAATACTTTCAAATTCTCATATGTTTTAGATAAATAAGAATATTTCTTATTCAATTCATCAAACTCATCCAACAAAGCCATATGATCCTTATCAACATCAAAACCATCTTTTCTAAGAATTTCATTTCCTTTTGTAGAGTTGAGCACTCAATTTTGAAGTTAGTGTACTTCTTTTTTATTTTCTATAAGAATTATGAATCTCTTTTGAAATAACAAGTAATTCATTATATGAAAGTTGACATACCTCATCTTGATCAGACTAATCAAGATAGATTTTTTCTATTAAGCATAAATTTTTCACTTCCTCTTCTACTTCTATTGCAAATGAATCTGAAGAAGAGTCTGCTAAAAAAGCTTTTTAAGATTTATTCTTTTCCTTATGAAATTTAGCTTTTTTTTAGCATTCTCCTTGTTTTGGTAGTCTTTAAGAGTTAGAAAATCAGTTTTAACGTGCCCTAGTTTCCTGCATTCATAATTGACAATATCACCAGAAGCTTTAAAATTTCTATAATTCTTACCATCGCTCAACTGCTGATGACACTTTTGCTTTTTTCTTAAAAGGCTTTTGAACTGTCAAGTCATTAGTGCAATTTCTTCATATCCTCTATTAGAGGAATTGTCTTAATCATTTGCTGTAAAGGCTATAATTTTCTCCTTCTTTCTTTCCCCAACAACAAGCTATCTTTGATACATTCCTTACTCAAAGACAATGAGTGATCCAAGTAAATTATCAATAGAATAAACATTCAAATCCTTGGATTCAATAATAGTAGCAATTTTTGCATCATAGAAAGAAAGTAAATAATGCAAAATCTTATTTACTTTTTAAAAATTTGATAATTCTATACCTAAACCATGCATGGATGAGATGATTTGTGTAAACCTTGTTGAAACTCGTTCAATATGAATTAGGTTGTTAAACCTAAGCTTTTGTCCCAAGGCTAACCAAGAGGGGGGAAATTGGTAATTAAAAAATTTTATCCCTCTTTTTGGAAATATAAATAAAAATACTTTTTCGTGAATTTTTTTAGAAAAAGTTTTTCAATCACAAGTTTAAAACCTCTGTTTCACCACTACCCAGTGCGGTAGAGAACCATCGTTCTTTTACACAATCCCGTGTAAGCAGACACGCCTAGTCCTTTCACACTAACCCCAGTATTGGCAGAGCAGACTAGATCCTTTTACACTATCCCCAGTGTTGGCAGAGTACCAGATCATTTTACCCACTCCCGGTATAGGCAGAGTAAATTCTCCTTTCGTACGCTCCCGGTGTAGGCAGGGTACCTTCTCCTTTCACATGCTCCAGGTGTAGGCAGGGTGCCTTCTCCTTTCACATGCTTTCCGTATAGGCAGGGTGCCTTCTCCTTTCACAAGCTCCCGGTGTAGGCAGGGTACCTTCTCCTTTCACACGCTCCCGGTGTAGGCATGGTGCCTTCCCCTTTCACATGCTCCCGGTGTAGGTAGGGTACCTTCGGCTGTTCACACTTTCCAAGTGTCGGTAGAGAACCGGATTTCTTTGACAGATCTTTTTCACAAGAAAATCTGAAAACAAGAGAGAAAGGAGTGAAGTAATCAAACACCAAGAGTCGAGACTCTCACCTTTGAGTACCACGTGAACCCTTCACACTTTAGTTGGAAGAAATCTCCTTCAAACACTCTCTCACACTCTCTCCTTGACTCTCCTTTCAATTGGCTTGAAGATCATTGAACAAAGAGATGCTAATGTAGTCTAGAATGGACTTTATATAGAAAACATCCAAAAAACTGTCCCAAAACTGCTAACTTTCAAATATGTGAATAGTGGATCGTCCCGTATGATCGTAAGAGCATTCCGGACAATTTTACTTAAAAGCTTTGGAAACAAAACCAATGTATATGGGTACGAACTGAATTCGTACGCACATATTGTCCCGTAAAAACTAGGTTCGTCCGGTATGAATAGTTATTTCAAAGGTCAATTCCCAAATCTGCAGGATGTTGCTAAAAACTTTAGAGTCAGTTCCATTCATCCTAGGACAAAAATTGGATCGTCCGGACAAAATTTGTCCAGAGAGAAGATCGTCTTGGCACGATTATAAATTTCTTCTGAACAAAAATTGTCTAGAGCCCAAATCGTCCCAGGACGAATTTGATTTCATCCTGGACAAATTTTATCCAGAGGGCTTCTCGCCCTGGAATGAATATATTTTTCAGCTGAACGAAATTTCTTCAGAGCCCAAGTTAACCTGGGACGAATATACTTCGTCCTGGACGATCAGGACTTATAAAAAATTTTCTTCAAATTATGTTCGTTCCATTGCTCTTATGAGGAGATAACTGACCTGATCATCCCGTACGAACTGAGTTTTTCCCGTACGATTAATACAAAAAAATTTTAAGATCTCCTTAAGTATGTGTGTTTTTATTCAAGCAATTTACAATCACTCCCTTTCAAACATAGTGCAAGTTTCAATTAATTAAATTACTCATGTTGAATTTGATTTGAAGTCTTCAATAGTCTGTAGTTTGATTGTCTTGAAATGTTTGTCCACACAAGAGCAAATACAATTCTTCTAAAAAGGGTTAGGAGATAACTACACATAAAACAATAATATTTGGAATCATCAAAATTATATAAGTTGCAAGAATGCAAAATATGCAAATAGAAACTCTCTTAACAATCTCCCCATTTTTTATGATGGCAAAATAATTATTATTTGTATGATTTTCAAATTTTAAAAATCTCATAAGCTCCTAGTGAATTGATGAACATATAAAAATAAGGAGACATTTTGAAACAAATTTTTTGTTTTTCAAAAAATTTTATACACAAAACACAAAACAAAATATACAAAACAAAATACACAAAACAAAACAAACAAACAAACAATTTCTCCCCCTTTTTGACAATAGCAAAAAGTGAAGAAGAAAAAGACTAGAAATGTAAGCAGACATATGAAAATTATTTGATATTTTAACTTTGAAAGTGTTTGAAATAAAGTATGCAAATAAAATTAAAACATTAGTTAAATCAAAAAATTTCATAGAATTTAAGAAGAGGTATAACATAGATAATAATAAGAATTTATCAAAACATGAGTCAATTTTGACATTAAAAATAGAGAAAATCATTACAAGAAGGATGAATAGAGAAATTGTATATTTCAAATTTCAATTGAAAATATAAATGAATATAAGATCAATTTTAATTAAGAGATTAAAAGTGTCTGGAAAGAAATAACTACCACATGTGGTGCTTTCCACATCTTTTTTAAATTTGTGATACATTTTTGTGCATCTTTTCACTTGTTGGGCTTATTTTGTGCCTCTTTTTCACATTGCGAACCTTTGCGAATTTCTTTTAATTTTTGTACATTTGTGAATTTTCCAAGAGTAATTGTATTCTTTACAAAATCAATAATCTAAAATTTTAAATCTTTCTAAGTGCATAAATATTAATTGATAAGTGAAATACAAAATAAGAAAACATCACAATTGCAATAATAATATTAGAATTAATGTAGTCTAAAAGAGACATGAAATTGACAATCTTAATAATATCAAGTTATAAGCAAAACTTAAATTTAAAAAAATTAGATTTTCTAATGAATTTAATTTTAACATACAATTCAAAATAAAGTACAATTTAAGATTAAAAAAATCTAATGACTGACATAAAGTTTAAAATACATTTCAAAAACATTTAAGACAAAACACAAGAACATATATTGATATCAATTTCAAGATATTACAATCTAAGTTCAAGATATCAATACAACATTTAAAACAAAAACATCTAAAGAAAATACAAGAAACTTTCTAAAATAATAACTACCACACAAACTACAAAAAACACATAAAACAAGTACAACAATCACTGAGATGGTCCCTCATCTAGAGGAGGAGGATGAGGTGGAGAACCAAAGAGATTAAAATATGTATTAATCATAAGTATATTTATACTTATATCATTCATTTGCTCCCTCATATACCCCATGTCTTATTGATACTGAGCATTCTGCTGCTGAAGATGAGCCTCAATTTGATCAAACCTTTGATCAAAGAGAGTTTCTAGTCGATCAAATCTTTGAACCAAATCCAAATAATTTGGTTCATTGGCGGGTGCAGATGCTCCTTTTGGTTCTTCCTCTGAATCACTTATAACATGTGCTTTGCTTGATTCATCAGTTTTGAAGATTAGTCTAAAAGATCCGTTGTTGTAGTAGAGCGGTTCTTCAAACTCTTGATCAGGATGAATCAAGTTGTATTTCTTTTCCATAATATAGGTAACTAAGTATCTTAAGGCAATGTTCTTCTTTCTTTTATGTTCTACATGGCCAATTTTAGAAAGCCCATAAAGATAGTCAAGGATAAGTTGGGCTTCATACATAGGTTCTTGGGTCATGATTAAAAAAGTCACCATAGAAAGAAGAGGGGTTATATTGATTATATCACCAACTTTAGGAATAATTGAAGTTTTAAGGACATGTTGAATGATACGTGCATTTCTAACAAGACCGGATACCCTAGCCACATGACATTAACATTGTTACCTCTAATCACACTATTGATTTAAGACCATTTATAATTAGTGGTGTTGACTAAAGTGTGTGCTCTAGCCCCTTCCGTCCTTAAGTTCAAAAAGGCTCCTAAGTCATGTTTGGTGATTTATACCTTTTGTTTTAAAGACAAAAGAACACATTATTGAGTGGTCAGAATTGAAGGACATGTTGGCAAGGAAATAGTGAAAGGTCTTTTTATTGTAAAGGTGGATGAGGGCAAGGATGAAACCAAATTGAGTTGAGGCAAAAAGGTTCATAACCTAGAAAGTAATTTGTTCCTGAAGGAGGACTCTAGAAGGTGTGATCTTTGCAAAAGCAAATCTAGAAAAGGATTCTTCATTTGCTTTGGAGAGAAAATTTTAAGAATTCCTATATTGTTTCCTCGCTAGAACCTTTTGATGCTTGCTTAGTCCTTCCATTGAAAATAATCTAGAGTACGAAAGAGATTGAAAGTGATGTTTAGAGTGTGATTATTGAGTTCAAAAGCCCTTCTATTTATCAAAAATGATAAGTTCGTACCAGATGAAATTACATTTGTCCTGTACGAAATTTTGTTCGTCCCGTACGAACAAATTTCATATGGAAGATCCAATCACAAAATGAAACGGCTTTTCGTAATCAACACAACTTACGATGCATTTTTTTTATAGACTTTTGACCACCGATCATATAGACAAACACGTGTTCGTCCTGGGACTATCAGCACTTATGATCATTTTAATGGCAGTTAAAATTGTCCCCTACATCAAACCGACATCTGTTCGTCCTATACGAACTAAGGTTTCGTATGTACAAAGTTCGTTATTAAAATCATTCTTATCCATTCAAAGACTTTATTCTTTCAACCCGCTGTTTGAAAAACATTTTGTCTTGGACGATCGTGACGATCGTATAGACGAAGTGACAATAAAATACTAAAAAATTGCACTCAAAACGGTTTAAAATTTGACATTTGACACACTACACAAATCATCCCGTATGAAAAATTTGTCCTGGATGATTGACATACAAAATTTTCAAATTTTTGCACTCAATCAAAACTAAAACACAAATCACATTTAAAAACACAAAAACAACGAAAAAACACAAACTCTAAAAGAAAAATCACACATACAAAAACAAAAACTCAAAAAAACATCAACAAGAAAAACGAACATCAATGTTGTAGAAAATGAAAGTTCGTTAGGGATGTTAAGCTCTTAAGAACTAGTCCGAGGCTAACCAAGAGGGGGGGGGGTGAATTAGTATTTTAAAAATCTTTCAACCAAAGAGCAAAATTATCACAAACCAAAGTCACCACAAAAAACAAGTGCGGAAAATTAAAGTGTAGAAGCAGTGAAAAAGAACACAAGGGTTTATAGTGGTTCGGTCAACATGACCTACGTCCACTCCCTAGAGGTACCCTCCGAGTATTGTACTACCAATGTGACTCTCCTTAAGCCCCCACAGCTAGGTGGAGAATTCTTTACAAAAAACCTCCTTTTTATCGCCCCGACAAGGCAGAGAACCCCACTCCTTTTGCTTCCTCCTGAAGTAGGTAGAGAACCTCGATCAATCACTGAAGCTTACCTATAGCAACCCTTCCACGGACAAGAGACTCTAGAAGAAGAAAAAGCGGAACGGTGCTTAGATCAACCCTTATGAATCCCCTCATAAGCTCCCCCTCACATGATCCTCTCTCTCTATCCCTCTCTCTCTCTCCTCAAGGTTTTCTCAGGTCAAGACAACAACAAAAGATTATTCAAAATGTCGAATAATAGCTCTTATAGAAAAGAGCTCAAAATAGCTCAATAATTGCAAGTTGTCAACCTTATCATCCAGGACGATAAGCCTATCATCCTGTACGATCAGTTCAAATCTCAAATGATCGGCCAGACCACCGCTCAAAAAATGAACTGGACGATTAAAATTTGGCTTTATCGTCCAAGCCGATCTCACGATCGTCCCCGCCGATCAGTTCAAATCAGTGAAAAATTATCCAGAACATCGCATGGAATTTATTCTCGCCGATCCATATCAGCCAGTATAACGCCCAGAATTTGAGCCGGCCAATCCATATCGGCCAGGAGCAACTAAGGATTTTCAAATAGATCATCTTGGATGATCTTACGATTGTCCAGGACAGTATGATTATATCAATCATCCTTAATTACTTTCTTGATTGTCGGATCAAATAAGGCATAATTGTGAATATCGTCCAAGCCGATCCAGGATCATCCTAACTGATTTCTAAAAATACAGAATACCTTAATTGATTATGGCGGCTTTTTCTTTCTATTTTGAGCCTATTGTCCTGGCCGATACAAGTATCGTCCAGGCCGATAGGCTAATGATGGCTGCCGTAACTTAGAAATCCTATTTAGAGTTTCTGTCTTAAACTCAATCATCTAGGATGATATAAATATCATCCTGGCCGATATGAGTAAAAACAGATTTTCTAAATATCTCTAGTGAGTGTGTGTAGAGTTACTTAGCATCAGTCACTTCAAAGCTTACATTTGACTCAAGAAGGGAAAAAAGAAAATTACAGACTGACTCAACCCTAATCTACCCAATCTTGAGCTGGCTCTAATTTTCGTCCGATCTTTGATTCTTGAAATGTCAGTAGTAACAGGCAGTCCAAGAAAAGAAAGAGTGTTTTCCAATCATCAAAACATAATCCATGAAATTGAATTTGTAGCAATCTCCCCCTTTTTTATGATGGCAAACACTTCGACAATTATTTTAAAAATAGCAGTATAAAACATGGAATTGAAAGTGTAAGCAAATAACCATACTACTCCCCCTTTTGACATCTCAAAAAGGAGGAGGGAATAAAGAAAATAAAGCAAACCAATAGACCACTAGATGTAGCAAACCAATTTATTTTTTTTTAACCAAAGCTTGAATATGATGTAGCATTCATTGTGATTGATTTTAAAAACTTGTGAGTGAAGGAGTTAACAACATGAAAAATCCAAAGAACGATAGAATATCTGAACATGGTTCCCCTTAGCTCGGACTTCCTTTTAGGGTAGAATTATCTTTTAAAATCAATGACCTAACTCAAAAATTCAATTGGATATGAAAAAAAGGATCCATTCATCACTTGATTTTAGGAAAAAAAAATTCTTATAGAATAACGAACCAAAGTAAATTTTTCACAATTGCAAAACAATCAAAATCAAGCCTTTTATACATGAAAAATTCTAAATTTTAAAAGATTTGAAAAGAGAAGAGAGTTTGCTTTTGGTGGGCTCATTTTATGCCTCTTGTCAATTGAATGGCGCTTTGCGCATCTTTATATTTTTTTTCAATTTGGCATCTTTGCGCATCTTTTGTTGGCATCGTTGGCCAATTTTTTTTTTTTTCATTTTTGCAAGCTACATTCTCTTTGGAAATTTCTTAAAAAGGACTCAGTTGTGAGTATATCTTCTAGATATTAGAGAATAGGAGCTCTCTCTCACACACTATCCACAAAATAGAATCAATAACCAATGAGAAGAGTAACGAGGAATCTTGTTGTGACAAAAAGACTTTAATTATTATAAATACATGATAGATTTGCTTTAGCAAGGTTAGAAAAGACCTTAATTTCATACACAATCATTAATTTGAAATAGTTTTTTGGTTAGAAAAGAAAATTGTGCCACTAAAATAGGTTAGAGAAAGAGACACAATCAACGGAATATTTTTACCATCTAATAGATTAACAGATGCAAAACATTGACTACAAATTTTTAAAAGCAAGGAAAAGGCATATAATATGATTTCAGTGATGATTTTGGAAACTAAAATTAAGAAAGAAAAAGCAATCAAAAGAAAGTAAGACAAACCAAACAAAAACTAAAAAATAAAACAAATAGAAGAAAAGAAAACAAAGAGAAAAAAGGAAAAGAAAAAAAAAATAAAAAGAACGAAAGCAAAAGAAAGCAAGTAAAAGATCAAGTTCATGCATTTATGTCACTAAAAGAGGTTAGAGGGAGGGAAACCATCAACGGTGTTTCTCCCTTTAACCGATTTAGAGATGCTAATCATTGGTTTTAAATCTCCAAAATCTAAAAGTTTTAAAAAATCATCATAAAAACAAAGTTAACAATATCTAGAACAACTAAAAAGAAAATCTAGAACAAAACAAAAAATAGATAAAAGAAAAGAAGAAATTCAATGAAATATTAAGCAGCAAGTATAAGAAATCATGAGCTGCGAGCCCCCATATGTCCAATTATCCTATGCTCCCACGAGGTCTTTGTTGAGAGCAAACCTGCAAAAACTCAACAACTGTCAGATTTAGGAACCCAAATTGGTTTGGGTCCCTTCTTATAAAAAGCAGAAAGTAATGCATGTGTGCAATGCTGTGAATCATGCAACTTTGGTCTCCACACCCAATGTGTACTACGGTGAACAATGCAAGTGTGTGAGATGTGTTGTAGCATGCCACATGAGAAACATCTAACTCCAGGAAAAGGATTTCTTAAATGGTATGGGTTATTATGCCTCTTCCTAGATCTTGGCTTTAGATCAAAAGTGGGTGTCATCCAATTTCCCTTAAGTGATTTCAATTCATTTTTAAGCCCCAAGTTAGTATTTTTTAAACCATTATTATAAATCCTCAAGCTGTGCTCAATCTCTTTAGATTTCTTAAGATCCTATTTAAGTGAGGTGTGTGAAGCTTTTAATGCATCATGCTCATCTATTAATTCCAAATACTTTTTGTTTAACTCATCAAATTCATCAAGTAGAGCCATGTGATTTGAATTAATCGTAGAATGATCTTTAAGAATAATCTTATGCTCCTTTTGTAAATTCAAAAGTTCCAACTTCAAACTAGCATGAGTTTTCTTCTGTTTTTTGTATGATGCATGGATTTTCTCACAAATTTTGAATAATAGATCATAATTTGGTTTACATACCTCTTCTTCATCACTTTGATCAAGATGATCTTCCCCCATTAAGCATAAGTTTGTTGTCTCTTCCTCAGGCTCAATCTCAGTGGATTTTGATGCAGATTCTGCCCAGAATGCCTTTTGAATTCTTTTCTTATCCTTCCTGAGCTTGGGTTTCTCCTCACCCTTTTCTTTTCTTGAGTGATCTTGAAGTGTAGGACAATCAGCTCTGACATGTCCAGGCTTCCTGCATTCATAACAAACCATATCAGAAGATCCTTTAGAATATTTGTTATCCTTATCTTTTCTCCAATTTTGATGATGCTTTTGCTTCTTCCTTAGAAAGCTTTTGAATTACCTTTTGATTAAGGCAAAGTCATCGATTTTAGACCCAGAAGAGTCAGAGTCCGATTTGTGAGCCTTCAGTATCATTGTCTTCTCCTTATTTTTCTTACCTGCATCAAGATTTCTTTGGTTTACACCTTGCTCGTAAGCAATTAGTGAGCCAAATAAGCTATCAATCGAATAAGGGTTCAGATCCTTAGATTCAATGATTCCAATGATTTTAACATCAAAAGACGAAGGCAAACATCTCAAAATCTTGTTTACTTTTTTAAAATTCGAAAGTTATATTCCTAATACATGCAAAGAAGTTATAATTTGAGTAAACCTTGTATACATATCAGAAATCGATTCAGAAGATTTCATACAAAAAAGTTCGTAATCATGCAAGAGAATATTCAAACGAGATTATTTCACTTCATTGGTTCCTTCATAAGTAATGCATAACCTATCCCAAATGTCCTTACCAGTTGAATAAGTAGAAACATGCATGTAATCATCAGACTTTAAGGCACATAAAAAATAGTTCAAACATTTTGCATTAAGTTGAGCTAAATCTCTTTCATCAAAAGTTCATTCAGTAAAAGCAACTTCAATTTTAATTCTGTTAATTTCATGTGAAGATGGAGAATATCCTTCTTTAATATGCATCCACATGCGATAATCAGTAGATTACAGAAAAGTAGACATATGGGTTTTCCAAAAATCAAAAGGAAGGTTGTCAAACAAAGGAGGTCCTATAATAGAATATCCTTCAGTAGTGTTTCTATTCCCAAAGTTAGTCATGGATAAAATTCAAAAAGATTTCAAACTCAATTTTATGAATCTCGCTCTTATACCACTTGAAAGTTCGTTAGGGATATTAAGCCCTTAAGAACTAGCTCGAGGCTAACCAAGAGGGGGGGGGGGGGGGGGGGGTGAATTAGTATTTTAAAAATCTTTCAACCAAAGAGCAAAATTATCACAAACCAAAGTGACCACAAAAAACAAGTGCAAAAAATTAAAGTGCGGAAGCAGTAAAAAAGAACCAAACGGTTTATAGTGGTTCGGTCAACACGACCTACGTCCACTCCCCGGAGGCGCCCTCTGAGTATTACACTACCAACGTGACTCTCTTTTAGCCCCCATAGCTAGGCGAAGAAGCCTTTAAAAAGAACCTTCTTTTTGCCACCCCAACAAGGCAGAGAACCCCACTACTTTTTGCTTCCTCCTGAAGCAGGCAGAGAACCTCGATCAACCCCTGCTGGCGTCTCTTCTGCTTCCTCTTTAGAAAGCTTTTGAAGTGTCTAGTCATCAAAGCAATGTCATCTTCATCCTTAGGTTGTGAGTGTTCACTCTCAAATTCCTCCACATTCAGTGCTATGTTCTTCTCCCTTTGAGGTTCATCTGTATCAACTTTTGTTTGATAAACTCCTTGCTCGTAAGCAATTAGCGAACCAAGAAGATTGTCAATAGAGTAAATATTTAAATCCTTAGACTCCGTAATTGCAGTAATTTTAGCATCATAAGCAGTAGGCAAACAACGAAGAATTTTATTAACCATTTCATCTTTCGTTAGTGTCCTACCCAATGCATGCAAAGAGATGACAATTTGTGTGAATCTTGTGTACATTTCAGAAATAGATTCATTTAATTTCATGCGAAACAATTCATAATCATGCAACAAGATATTAAGTCTAGATTGCTTAACCTCATTAGTCCCCTCATAAGTTATATAAAAACTATCCCATATGTCCTTTCCACTCTTACAAGTAGTTACCCGCATGTAGTCTTCTGATTTTAAAGCACAAAAGAAACTATTCAAGCATTTAGCATTTAGTTATGCTAAGTCACATTCTTCTACTATCCAGTCTCCAATGGGTGTTTCAACTCTAACTCCATGAACTAGTCTAGTTGGTTTTGAATACCCTTCCTGAACTAAAGTCCACATACGATAATTAATTGACTGTAAAAATGTAGACATGCGTGTTTTCCAAAAATCAAAAGGAATAATGTCAAACAATGGAGGTCAAGTTATGGAGTAACCCTCAGGTGTATTTCTATTTCCAAATGCAGCCATCTATGTTAATCAAAAAGTAGTCTAAACTTATGATTCTGAAACAAAGCTCTGATACCAATTGTTGAAACTCGTTCAATATGAATTAGGTTGTTAAACCTAAGCTTATGTTCCAAGGCTAACCAAGAGGGGGGTGAATTAGTAATTAAAAATTTTTATCCCTCTTTTTATAAATATAAATGAAAATACTTTTTAGTAAATTTTTCTATAAAAAGTTTTTCAACCACAAGTAAAAAACACTTTAAAATAAAAATGTAGCAAAAAAAAATAAGTACACACGATTTATAGTGATTCGGTCAAAATCAGACCTAGATCCACTCCCCGGAGGCACCCTCCGAGTATTATACTAAACCACTAGTGACTCTCCTTTAGCACCCACAGCAAGGTAGAGAAGCCTTTACAAACCTCTGTTTCACCACTACTCGGTGCGACAGAGAATCGTCATTCTTTTACACTATCCCCGTGTAGGTAGACACGCCTAATCCTTTCACACTATCCCTAGTGTTGGCAGAGCATACCAGATCTTTTTACACTATCCCTAGTATTGGTAGAGTACCAGATCCTTTACACACTCCCGGTGTAGGCATAGTACCTTCTCCTTTTACACACTCCCGGTGTAGGCAGGGTACCGTCTCCTTTCACACGCTCCCGGTGTAGGCAGGGTGCCTTCTCCTTTCAAACGTTCCCAGTATAGGAAGGGTGCCTTCTCCTTTCACACGCTCCCGGTGTAGATAGGGTGCCTTATCCTTTCACACACTACAGGTGTAGGCAGGGTACCTTCTCCTTTCACATGCTCTCGGTGTAGGCAGGGTGCCTTCTCCTTTCACACGTTCCCAGTGTAGGCAGGATACCTTTGGCTGTTCACACTTTCCAAGTGTCGAAAGAGAACCGTATTCCTTTGACAGATCTTCTTCACAAGGAATCTAAAAATAAGAGAGAAATGAGTGAAGTAATCAAATACCAAGAGTAGAGACTCTCACCTTTGAGTACCACGTGAACCCTTCACGCTCCAGTTGGAAGAAATCTCCTTCAAACACTCTCTCACATTCTCTCCTTAACTCTCCTTTCAATATGCTCGAAGATCAGTGAACAAAGAGATGCTAATGCAGTCTAGAATGGACTTTATATAGAAAACATCCAAAAACCATCCAAAAACTGCTAACTTTCAAATCTGTGAATAGTGGATCGTCCCGTACGATCGTAAGATCATCCCGGATGATTTCACTTAAAAGCTTTGCAAACGAACCCAATGTATATGGGTACGAACTAGATTCATACGCACATATCATCCCGTACGAACTAGGTTCATCCGGTATGAACAATTATTTTGAAGGTCGGTTCCCAAAACTGCAGGAAGTTACCAAAAAATTCATAGTCAATTCATTTTATCCTGGGATGAAAATCGGATCGTTTCGACGAAATTTGTCTAGAGAGCAGATCGTCCTAGCATGATTATAAATTTCATCTGAACAAAAATTCTCCAGAGCCCAAATCGTCCTGGGATGAATTTGAGTTCATCCTGGATGAATTTTGTCCAGAGGGCTTCTCGTCCTGGAACAAATATAAATTTCGTCTGAACGAAATTTCTCACAAGCCCAAGTCGTCCTGGGACGAATATACTTCATCCTAGGATGAATATACTTCGTCCTGGACGATGATGACTTAGAAAAAATTTTCTTCAAATCCTATTCATTCCATTGCTCTTACAAGGAGATAACGGACCTGATCGTCCCGTACGAACTGAGTTCATCCCGTATGATCAATACAATTTTTTTTTAAGATCTCCTTAAGTGTGTGTGTTTTTATTCACTCAATTTATAATCACTCACTTTCAAACTTAGTGCAAGCTTCAATTAATTAAATCACTAATGTTGAATTTGATTTGAAGTCTTCACTAGTCTGGAGTTTGATTGTCTTGAAATGTTAGTCCACACAAGAGCAAATATAAATTCTTCTAAAAAGTGTTAGGAGATAACTACATATAAAACAATAATATTTGGAATCATCAAAATTATATAAGTTGCAAGAATATAAAACATGCAAATAGCAACTCTCTTAACAAACCTAGTATACATTTCAAGTATAAATTGACTAGGTTTCATATGAAAGAGTTTATGTTCATGCAACAAAAAATTTAACCTAGATTTTTTCACTTCACTTTTTCCTTCATAAGTAATGCATAATCTGTCCCAAATTTCTTTTCCAGTAGTACAAGTAGATACACCATATAATCTTCACATTTCAAAGCACAAAAGAAATAATTTAGGCATTTAGCATTCAATTGGGCTAAATCTTTATCATCACTAGTCCATTCTAAAAAAAGGATTTTAA
Source organism: Dendrobium catenatum (assembly GCF_001605985.2). Taxonomy (NCBI): domain Eukaryota; kingdom Viridiplantae; phylum Streptophyta; class Magnoliopsida; order Asparagales; family Orchidaceae; genus Dendrobium; species Dendrobium catenatum. The sequence continues at coordinate 89,737 of NW_021319702.1, read as the reverse complement.
TTTTAACATCATTTATTAATTATGAAGGTGCTAAATAACCATCTTGAATAAGCATCCACATGTGATAATCAATTGATTGTGAAAATATTGACATATAATTTTTCTTAAAATTAAAAGGTATATTTTCAAATAGAGGTAGTCGAGTAATTGAATAGCCTTCCACCATGTTATGATTACCAAACTTATCCGTGGATCTTAATTTAAAATTTTTCTAAAACTTGATCTAATGAATCCTGCTCTGTTACCACTTGAAAGTTCGGGTGGTTAAACCCTAAAAAACTTGCCCCGAGGCTAACTAAAAGGGTTGTGAATTAGTAGTTTAAAAAATTTCTTAATCAAATAAGCATTTAAAACCTCTTGATGCAAAAATAAAACTAAAATTTACAATAACAAAAATTAGATATTTTTGCCACAGATCATATCACAAAAAGTGTAAAAATTAAAATGCGGAAAAGTAATAAGAAAGAACACACCTAAAATTTATAAAGGTTAAATCAACCTGACATACATCCACTCCTTCGAGACTCCCTCTCTAACTATTACACTAAATAGAAGTGACTCTCATTTTGCTCCCACAGCATGGTGGAAAAGTCTATACAAATATTATTTCATCTCCCTAGTGCGGTAGAGAATAGTGTCTCTTTTGCAGGGAAAGAACCTTAAATCTATTTTCACCCTCTTTGTGATAGTTAGAGAACCAAAAATCTATTTTCACCCTCCAAATGATGGTCAAAGAACCATGATCTTTGTTGAAGAACTTCTTCTATAGAGCCATGGAGATTCTAGGTATACGCTTATAGGTATTAGGCAAGATTCATACTTACAACAATCTTGTTAATCTCCTCACAACTTCGCCCTCACAAAATCTCCCTCTCTTCTCTCACCAAGCTCTCCTTCTTCTGTCCCTCAAGCTCTTTCTCAAGAAGACTAAGCAGCCAAAATTTTTTAACAAGAGTTTTATAGATCCTTAAATAGAGGGCTTTTAAAAACACTAATTTCTAAGCCATCCGTTTTCTATTTGTATAGTACAATGCACATATCATACGACATGATTAATTCAATTCAAAATCATCCAGCAAGATTGTTCAGATGAATTAATAAAATTTTATAATACATCATACATGATGATCCAAAATCTTATGGTATGATATGCATAAAATCCTTATTTATTTGGTACAATCCTTGGGATGGTCAACTTTGTACACGAGTAATCGTGCAATACCATGGAGATGATACAACACAATAAGTATAAAAATCATGGATTTCATTTAGTACGCTCCGAGGGATGACTAATTTCATACATGGGTAATCATAAGTACAAACTACTTCGTACAGTACGATTAATCAGAATAATTTTCCATGATTTTATTCCCTAATATCATGGGATTAATTAATAAAGATATTAATTAAGGCATATAGTACAATCCAGATCATAATGTTTGATTAGTATAGAATTAGTACCTTTCTTCATATTGGCAGCTACGGTTTGGCAAAGCACAACAGATCGTATGGTACATGTTTAAAGCACACAGTACAATACAAGTATCTTACACTATGAAGAAAAATTATACATTACGAATTACTAAAACAATTGTCTCTCTCAAAAAACATTTCTATCTCCCCTATATGTTTACAAGTTTTCTTAGTAAAGATATCCACCCAAATTGATATACTCAAGAAAGGAAAAACATATAATAAATAAAAAATAATAGGCCCAATCTTGAGCTAGCCAGAATTGCAAGTGAACACAGTGTTGAAACTTATTTAATATGAATTAGGTTGTTAAACCTAAGCTTATGTCCCAGCGGATAACAAAGAGGGGGGGTAAAAAAGAGGGGGGGGGGGTGAATTGGTAATTAAAAATATACCCTCTTTTAAAAATTAAAATCGAGAAATTAACTTTAGTGAATTTTATAAAAAAAGGTTTTTCAACCAAAAGTTAAGAATAGTAAAATAAAAGGCAGCGAAAAAATAAAAGACATAAGGTTTATAGTGGTTCGTTCAAACACGACCTACATCCACTCCCTGGAGGCACCCTCCTAGTATTTCACTAATACCACTAGTGACTCTTCTTTTGCACCCACAACAAAGCGGATAAGCCTTTACAAAACTGTCTTCCACCACTACCCGGTGTGGCAGAGAATCGTCATCCTTTTACACTCTTCCTAGTATTGGCAGAGAACCTTTCATCCTTTCACACTCTCTCGGTGTAGGAAGAGAACCTTTCTTCCTTTCACACTCTCCAAGTGTGGGTTGAGACCCCTTCCGTTGTTCACACTCTCCAAGTGTGGGAAGAGAGCCCTTCGGCTGTTCACACTCTCCAAGTGTGGGCAGAGAACCCTTCGGCTGTTCACACTTTCCAAGTGTCGGCAGAGAACCGGATCTCCTTGATAGATCTTCTCACATGAAATCTAGAAGGATGAGAGAAAAGAGTGAAGTAATTACAAACCACAAGTAGAGACTCTTAACTTTGAGTACCAAGTGAAACCTTCAAGCTCCAGTAGTAAGAATCCTTCTCTAAACACTCTCTCACACTCTCTCCCTTACTCTCCTTTCAGTTGGCATGAAGATCAGTAGACAAAAAAATTATGATGCAATTTATATTGGACTTTAAATAGGAAAGATAAAAAAAAATCGTCCAAAAACTGCTGAAATTCAAGTATGTACAAGGAAAGATATTTGAAGATGTAGCTCAGTCTTACATAGTGGATCGTCCCGTACGATCGTGGATTGTCCTGGATGAATTTATTTAAGAAAGTTGCAAATGAACCCAATGTATATTGGTACGATCTGACTTTATACCTGATAATCATCCCGTATGAAAAATGTTCGTCCGGTACAAACATTTATACCATAGGTCGGTTTCGACAAACTGTAGGTCGTTTTCCAAATTTCAAAAGATAGAACATTTTGCCCTGGGACGATTCTTACATTTCGTCTCGACGAACAATTTAAAGTGGAAATCAAGAGGATTTCATCCAGGGACAAAACATGTATTTAGTCTGGACGAACAATGTTAAGTGAAAATCCAGAGGATTTTGTCATGGGATGATTCTTGCATTTTGTCTGAATGAACAGTTCAAAGTGGAATTCCAGAGGATTTCGTCAAGGGACAAATCTTGCATTTCGTCTGGATGAACAATGTTAAGTGAGAATCCAGGGAAGTTCATCCAAGGACAAATATGGAATTTCATCTAGACGATCAGGACTTAGAAAAAATTTCTCACTTTATGTTCGTTCTATTGCTCTTCCGAGGGGATAACTAACTTGATCGTCCCGTACAAACTAAAAGTTTGTTAGGGATATTAAGCCCTTAAGAACTAGCTCGAGGCTAACCAAGAGGGCTGATGAATTTGTATTTTTAAAAATCTTTAAACCAAGGAGTAAAATATCACAACCAAAATCACCACAGAAAAAATAATGTGCGAAAAAGTAAATACGAAAGCAGTAAAAAAGAACACAAGGGATTATAGTGGTTCGATTAACTCGGCCTACGTCCACTCCCCAGAGGCGCCTTTTGAGTATTGCAATACCAAAGTGACTCTCCTTTAGCTCCCATAGCTAGGTGGAGAAGCCTTTGCAAAGAACCTTCTTTTTTCCACCCCGACAAGGCATAGAACCCCCACTCCTTTTGCTTCCTCCTGAAGCAGGTAGAGAACCTTGATCAATCACTGAAGCTTACCTCTACCAACCCTTCCAAGGACAAGAGACTCTAGAAGAAGAAGAAGCAAAATGATGCTTGGAGCAACCCTTGTAAACCCCCTCACAAGCTCCCCCTCACAAGATCCTCTCACTCTCTCCCTCTCTCTCTCTCTCTCCTCCAGATTTTCTCAGGTCAAGATAACAGTAAAAGATTGTTTAAAACATTGAACAATAGCTACTGTAAAGAAGAGCTCAAAATAGGTCAAAAATTACAAGTTGTCGACCTTATCGTCCAGGACAATAATCCTATCGTCATGTCCGATCAGTTCAAATCACAGGTGATTAGCCAGAACACCGCTCTGAAAATGAACTGGATAATTGAAAATTGGCTTGATCTTCCAGGCCGATCTTACGATCGTCCCGGACAATCAATTTAAATTAGAGGAAAATTGTTCAGAGCATCGCCTGGATCTTGTGCTGTCTAATATAGATTGGCTAGAATATCGCCTGGAATTTGTGCTAGCCAATTTTTATCGTCAGGAACAACTAAGGATTTCTTAATAGATTATCCAGGATGATGTGATTGTATCAATCATTCCTTAATTTTTTCCTTGATTGCTAGATCAATTTAGGCATAATTATGCAATATCGTCCAGGCCGATCCAAAGATCAGCCTGGCCAATTTTCTAAAATACATTTTACCTAAATAGATTATGGAGGTTATATCTTTTTGTTTTGAGCATATCATCCTGGCCGTTACTGGTATCGTCCAGGCCGATCAGCTAATGACGGTTACCTTAACACTAATATATAGATTAGGTTTTCTATTTTAGACCCGATCATCCAGGATGATAGGAATATCGTCCGGGCCGATGTGAATAAAAATAGAAATCCCAGAATTGACACAAAAATCTCTCAAGTGTGTCTGTGTGTGTATGTGTGTGCAGGGTTACTTAGCATCAGAAAACTTTAATGGTTACAATGGACTCAAGAAATTATAAACTGACTCAGTCCTATTCTACCCAATCTCAAGCTGGTTCTGATTATTGTCCGATCTCTTAGCCCTGAAATGTTAGTAGAAAAAACAAGTATTTGTTTGTTATCATCAAAATCACTATTCATGAGAATAGAGTTGCAACAATCTTCCCCTTTTTGATGATGGCAAACAAAAATAACAAATTCTGAGTAAAACTGGTATGAAAGTGAAAGCAGTACATTAAGTTCCATAAATTCAAAGTACAGGATTCATCATCTCATCCTACTCCTCCTTTTGTCATCACAAAAAGGCGGGATCCTAAACACACATAAAAATAACATAACAGAAACTAAAACATACCACAAAATAAACTATAAAAAATAGAAAAATAGAAAAACGAGGGACCCTGATCATCAAATGGAGGTGGTGGTGGTGGCTGTTGAAAGTAACTAGAGAGTGAAGCAAACTATGAGCCAAACCAGGCCATGTCCTGGTCGTGCTGCTGCTGGTGAGTAGTAAAAGCATCGAAACGGGCTACATCCTCATCGTGATACTGCTGCTGGTGAGCTATAAAAGTGTCAAATTAGGTCTCCAACTGATCAAATCTCTCCACTAACTGATCAAACTATGAGTGCTGGCGGAGAGGAATAGGTTCAGGAACGGGAGCGGGAGCCTCCTCCTCCTTAGCCCCCTGAGGTTCCCCATCCTCTGGGTGGAGACGAGTACTGTGAAGAATATTGAAAGAGCTATTTGAGTAGTAGGGAGGTGGATGGTTGGGCCGAGCTAGATATTGAAGATTATATTTGGTTTCAAGAACATATGAAATGATGTGTCCTAAAGCCAGATTGGGTTTCCTCTTATGACTTGGATCACGGATTGTAGTCAAATGTTTAATGTATCTAAAAATTAAGTCAATAGCATTTAACTCTCTATGGGCCATGATGTAAAATGTAGTAAGAGAGAGTAGAGGAGTGATGTAAACCCGGTCCCCAGTTTTTGGAATTATGGAGGTGCGAAGGACATGTTGGATTGTCCTAGCATCTTTGAGTAAAGAGCTAGTCTCTCCAACATGAAAAGGTGCGTTGGTCTGATGAAGAAAATGATTTGCAGATGACTAGTTAAAATTAGGATCTAAAACAATGGTATGCAGCTTATCCCTAGTGATGGATAGCTGCAACAGTTTAGCACAGTCCTGATATGTGATCTTGACCAGGCGTCGATTCACATAAAAGGTTGGGGCTGTGTAAGAAGCATTTATGCAAAAATTTACAAAAAATTCAAAAAGTAGTTCAGAGGAAAAGGGGACTTCTAGAGTGAGAATGAAGCAGAGAGAAGTGTGAGTGAAGAGATCTAATACCAGATACAAAAGGTGAACAGGATTGATTATCCTAGAGAGAGCGATGTTGCATTCTTTGTATCGATGGTAAGAAGCTTGATCTTCTGCTTCCCAAAAATGAGGGTCCAGTATGGCCCTCGAGGAACTCCCAGAAGCCTAACAGTCACGCTTTCCTCCAGCCATATCAGAAAAATATTAAGTAAACAAGAGAGGAGAAGAGGTTTGAGGTGAGAAACATGGATGGAATGATTTGTATTTAAAGAAATGGCCACATCGTCTAGGATGATCTAATTCAATTATTGCATACAGGCCGATTGGTCAAAAAGGCAGTCCAATCATCCCAGCTGATTAGACACATGCAATTATCCCGAGGAGTCAAGCCGGATGACAGTTGAAAAAGCAGATCGTCTAGGCCGATTAGGTGTATCGTCCAGGATGATGCTCAATAATTGATCGTACCGGGCAAATTTAAAACATTTTAAATCTATGCCACGTGTATCGTCCAGGACAAACAGTGGATCGGCCAGGACGTTTGTCCAATAATGGATCGTCTGGGGCGATTTTAAGAATTTTAAACGTACTGACACATGGATCGTTTAGGGCGATAATGTGTATCGGCCAAGACGATTCATATAAGTGCATCATCCAGGACGAACATGTATCGACCACGACGATCAAGATGATTGAAACAGATGACGATCATATCGTCCAGGATGATATGGGATCGTCCGGGATGATGAATTACAGCAAGCTCAGAATTGTTTAGTAGAAGGACTTTTGAAGAGGAATCATCATATCGGTCAGGACGATATGACAAGAATTTGAAAACCAAAGGAAGGATGGTGATAATCAAAGTATGCCCAAAAATAAATAAAAAACAAAAAAAAAAAAGCTAAAAGCTAAAATAAAAGAAAAACAACTAAAAACAAAGCAATAAAAAAATTGTTTTTAATTTTTCTTTTTTTTTTTGTTTTAGCAAAGCATCCATATGACAAATTTCCCAAATAATCAAATTTTAGAGATTCAAAAGATCAATGAGTCACAATCTGAAAACGGTAGAATCTCCGATCCTGTTAATCCTTAGCTCAAACTTTTTTCAGGGCAAAAATCATCTTTTGAAAATAAAGGCCTAACTCAGAAAAACTTAATTGGGTAAAAAGAATATCTGATCAAAACTTGGTTACAAAGAAAATATCTTATAAATAATATACTGAAGTAATTTTTCTCAATCATTGAATTTAAAATCAAGCCTTTGAAATTATCAAATAACCCATGAGTTTTTCTAAGTTTTAAAAGTTTTGAAAAAAGAGTATATCTTGCTTCTAGTGGGCTTATTTTATGCCTCTTGTCACTTTGATTGGCTCTTTGAGCATCTGTTGATTTTTTATACACTTTTTTGTATATATATTTTTCTTTTCAAATTGGCATCATTGCCACTTCCCTTTTTATTTTTTGCAAGATAAATTTTCTTTTACAATCGCTTAAAAAGGATTCTTAGTTGTGAGTATGTCTTCAAGATAATAGAGAATATGAGCTCTCTCTCTAACATAGGAAAGAACAAGCCACAAATAAAAATCAAAATCATTTGATAAGTGCAACGACAAGATTTCAATTAACTTGAAAGATATATAAGAACTTTGGACATTATATACAAGATAGATTTTTGTAGCAAGATAAAAAGAATCTTAGTTTTAAAAACCAATTGTCAATATGAGATAGACTTTTGTTTAGAAAAGAAAATTAAGCCACTCAAAGAGGTTAGAGGGAGGGAAATCATCAACGGTGTTTCTCCCTTTAACCAATTTAGAGATGCTAATCATTGCTTTTAAATCTCCAAAATCTAAAAGCTTGAAAAATCATCATAAAAAAATTTAACAACATCTAGAACAACTAAAAAGAAAAGCTATGAAAAAATAAAAACAAAAATAGAAAAATCAAATGAAGCAATTTAAGGAATTATTAAGCAGCAAGTTTTAAGCAATCATGAGCTCCGAGCATCCATATGTCCAATTTTCCTATGCTACCATGAGGTCTTTGGTGAGAGCAATTCTGCAAAACTCAATAACTGTCAGATTTTGGAACCCAAACAGGTTTGGGTCCCTTCCTATGAAAAGTAGAAAGTAATACATGTGTGTTATGCCGTGAATCATGCAACTTTGGTCTCCACACCCAATGTGTACTACGATGAACAATGCAAGTATGTGATATGTGTCCTGGCATGCCACATGAAAAACATCTAGCTCTAGAAAAAGAATTTCTTAAATAGTTTGGGTTATTATGACTCTTCCTAGGTCTTGGCTTTAGATCAAAAGTGGGTGTCATCCAATTTTCCTTAAGTGAGTTCAATTCATTTTTAAGTCCCATGTTAGTATTTTTAAACCATTATTATCAATCCTCAAGCTGTGCTCAATCTCTTTATATTTCTTAAGATCAGATTTAAGTGAGGTGAGTGAAACTTTTAATGCATCATACTTATCTATTAATTCTCAATATTTTTTATTTAAATAATCAAATTCATCCAATAGAGTCATATGATTTGAATCAATCATTGAATAATCTTTGAGAATAATTTCATGCTCTTTTTCTAAATTCAAAAGTTTCAAATTCAAACTAGCATGAGTTTTCTTCAGTTTTTTGTATGATGCATGAATTTTCTCATAAATTTCGAACAGTTGATCATAAGTTGGTTTACATACTTCTTCTTCATCACTTTGATCAAGATGATCTTCCCTCAGTAAGCATAAGTTTGTTGTCTCTTCCTCAGGCTCAGTCTCAGAGGAATCTATTACAGATTCTTCCCATAACGCCTTTTGAATTCTTTTCTTGTCCTTCCTGAGCTTGGGTTTCTCCTTACCCTTTTCTTTGCTTGAGTGATCTTAAAGTATAAGATAATAAGCTCTGACATGTCCAGGCTTCCTATATTCATAACAAACCATATCAGAAGATCCTTTAGAATATTTGTTATCCTTACCTTTTCACCAATTTTGATGATGCTTGTGATTCTTCCTTAGAAAGCTTTTAAATTACCTTGTGATTAAGGCAATGTCATTGCTATAAGACCCGGAAGAATCAGAGTTCGTGTTGTTGGCTTTCAATGCCACAATTTTCTCCTTCTTTTTCTCACCTGCATCAAGATTTCTTTGATTCACCCCTTGCTCGTAAGCAATGAGTGAGCCAAGTAAGTTATCAATCGAATAAGTGTTCAAATCTTTAGATTCAGTGATTGCAGTGATTTTAGCATCAAAAGAGGAAGGCAAGCATCTTAAAATTTTATTCACTTTTTCATAGTTTGAAAGTTCTCTTCCTAAATCATGCAAAGAAGTTAAAATTTATGTAAACCTCGTATACATATCAAAAATCAATCAGAAGGTTTCATATGAAAAAGTTCATAGTCATGCAAGAGAATATTCAAATGAGATTGTTTCACTTCATTGGTTTTTTCATAAGTAATGCATAACATATCCCAAATCTCCTTACCAGTTGAGCAAGTAGAGACACCCATGTAATCTTTAGATTTTAAAGCACAGAAAAAGAAATTTAAACATTTCGCATTTAATTGAGCTAAATACCTTTCACCAAAAGTCCATTCAGTAAAAGCTACTTCAGTTTTAATTCCATTAATTCCTCGAGAAGGTGGAAATTATCCTTCTTTAATAAGCATCCATATGCGATAGTTAGTTGATTACAGAAAAAGTAGACATATGAGTTTTCTAAAAATCAAAAGGAAGGTTGTCAAACAAAGGAGGTCGTGTTATAGAATATCCTTCAGTAGTGTTTTGATTCCCAAAGTTAGCTATGGATCAAATTCAAAAAGTTTTCAAACTCAATTTTTATGAATCCCTCTCTGATAGCACTTGAAAGTTCGTTAGGGATGATAAGCCCTTAAAAACTAGCCCGAGGCTAACCAAGAGGGGGGGGGGGTGAATTGGTATTTTTAAAAATCTTTAAACCAAAGAGTAAAATATCACAACCAAAATCACCATAGAAAAAACAATGTGCGGAAAAGTAAATTCGGAAGTAGTAAAAAAGAGCGCAAGGATTTATAGTGGTTCGGTCAACCCGACCTTCATCCACTCCCCGGAGTCGCCCTCCGAGTATTGCACTACCAAAGTGACTCTTATTTAGCCCCCCACAGCTAGGCGGAGAAGCCTTTGCAAAGAACCTCCTTTTTGCCACCCGATAAGGCAAAGAACCCCCACTCTTTTTGCTTCCTCATGAAGCAGACAGAGAACCTCGATCAATCGCTGAAGATTACCTCTACCGACCCTTACAAGGATAAGAGACTCTAGAAGAAGAATAAGCAGAATGATTCTTAGAGTAACCCTTGTGATCCCCCTCACAAGCTCCCCCTTACAAGATCCTCTCTCTCTCTCCCTCTCTCTCTCTCTCTCTCTCTCTCTCTCTCTCTCTCTCCTCTAAGCTTTCTCAGGTCAAGACAGAAGCAAAAGATTGTTCAAAATATTGAACAATAGCTCTCATAAAGAAGAGCTCAAAATAACTCAATAATTACAAGTTGCCGACCTTATCGTCCAGAATGATAATCCTACCATCCTGTACGATTAGTTCAAATAACAGGTGATCGGCCAGAACACCACTTTGAAAATGAACTAGACGATTGAAAATTGGCTTGATCGTCCAGGCCAATCTCATGATCATCCCGAACCATCAGTTCAAATCAAAGAAAAATCATCCAGAGCATCGCCCGGATCTTGGGCTGTCCGATACAGATTGTCCAGAACATCTCCCAGAATTTGTGCTGGCCGATTTTTATCATCTAGGAACAACTAAGGATTTATGAATAGATCATCGTGGCCAATCTTATGATCGTCTAGGATGATGTGATCGTATAGATCATTCCTTAATTATTTTCTTGATTGCCGGATCAATTTAGGCATAATTGTGCAATATCGTCCAGGCCGATCCAAAGATCGGCCTGGATGATTTCCTAAAATACATTTTACCTAAATAGATTATGGTAGCTATTTATTTCTATTTTGAGCATATCGTCCTGGCCGATACAGGTATCATCCAGGCAGATCAGCTAATGACAGCTGTCTTAACACTGATGTACATATTAGGGTTTTTATTTTAGACCCGATCGTCCAGGACGATAAGAATATCGTCCAGGCCGATGTGAGTAAAAAACAGAAATCCTAGAATTGACACAATAATCTCTCAAGTGTGTGTGTGCAGGGTTACTTAGCATTAGAACACTTCATTGGTTACAATGGACTCATGAAAATTATAAACTGACTCAGTCATGTTCTACCCAATCTCAAGCTGGTTTTGATTACCGTCTGATCTCTTATCCCTGAAATGTTTGTAGAAAAAAAAAGTATTTGTTTGTTATCATCAAAATCATTATTCATGAGAATAGAGTTATAATACGAACCTGGTTCATCCCGTACAATCAGTATGATTTTTTAAAGATCTCTCTAAGTGACTGAATGTGCTAAGTTACTTAATTACAATCATTCCCTCTCAAACTCAATACAAAGAAAAATACAAGATTCAATTTACAAACTATCTCATGTTGAATTTGATTTGAATTATTCATTAGTCTGGAGTTTGATTTTCCTGAAATGTTAGTTCACACAAGAGAAAAAATAATTCTTTTAAAAAGTGTTAGGTGAAAATAAAAACTTAAAACAATAATATTTGGAATCATCAAAACTATACAAGTTGCAAAACTGTAAAACATTCAAATAACAACTTTCTTAATAATCTCCCTATTTTTTATGATGGCAAAATAATTATTATTTTCATAAATTTCAAATTTTAAGAATCTCCTAAACTTTCCCTGAATTGATGAACATAAGAAGGAATTGCATAACAAAACTTTTTTTAATACAACATATACATATACAATTTAATACAAAAATACAATATAGAACTACAAAACAATACAGAACAACAAAATAAATATACGAATAATATTTTATCCCCCTTTTTGATAACATCAAAAGGAAAAGAAGAAAAAGACAAGAAATGTAAGCATTCATATGATAATCCTTTGATAATTGATCATTGAAAGTGATTGAAATAAATTTTGCAAATAAAATTAAATCATTAGGCAAATAAAAATATTTCATAGAATTTAAGAAAAGATATAACATTGATAATAAAAAATATATATTAAAAATATGAATCAATTTAAACATTAAGATAAACAATATCATTGCATAAAGGATGAATATAAAATTTGTATATTTCAAATTTCAATACAAAATATAAATGTATAGAAGATCAATTTAAATTAAAAGATTAAAAGATTGTGGAAACAAATAACTATCACATGTGGCAATATGCGCATCTTTTTCAATAGTTGTGGCACATTTTTGTGCATCTTTTTACTTGTGGTCTTATTTTGTGCCTCTTTTTCAAATTGCGAACCATTGCGCATTCCTTTTGATTTTTGTATATTTGTACATTTTTCAAGAATAATCTTGATCTTTCCAAAATCAATAATAAAAAATTTCAAATTTTTCTAAGTGCATCAATATTTATTGATAAGTGTAATATAAAATAAGAAAACATCATAATTGCAATAATAATATTAAACATTAATATAGTCTAAAAAGAGACATTAAATTGATAATCTTAATTAAATCAAGTTATAAGCAAATCTTAAATTTAGAATAATTAGATTTTCTAATGAAATCCATTTTAAGTTGCACTTCAAGGTATAGCACTCTTAAGATAAAAAATTTTAAAGATTGTCATATGGGCTAACACACATTTCAAAACAAGGTTAAAACCAAAACAAGATAACTTATATTGATATCAAAATAAAGGATATTACAATCTAAGCAAATGATATCAGTACAACATAAAACTCAAATAGAAAAACATCAAATGAGAATACATAACTAAAACAAAATAGATCACATTCTACTACATCACAATACAAACACATTAACTAAAGAAAAACAAAATCAAGTATATGAATTACTCGGATGGACCCTAATTTGGAGGAGGAGGAGGTTGAGCATTGAAGAAGTTAAAATAATTACTTATCATAAGCATGTTGGTACTAATATCATTCATCTGCTCCCTCATATATCCCATGTCCTGATTGTATTGAGTGTCCTATTACTGCAAATGAGTTTCAATTTGATCAAATATTTGATCAAAATGAGACTCTAAGCGATCAATGAAATTACTAAATGACAAGAGGGGGGGGTGAATTGTGAAAAACTTTTTCTTAATAAAAAGTAGCCCTAAACAGGAGTTCTAATTTTTTTGTTATTTTTGAAATTTGACAACAAAAAACTTAAACAAATTTTCTTCCACAAATTTCACCACACAATAATTATGAAAATATAAGTGCAAACAAAAGTAAATGACGATAAGGAAAAAACACACCAAGGATTTTTATAGTGGTTCGGTCAAAATATGATCTACGTCCACTCCCTGGAGTCCTCCGCTCCGGGATTTTCACTATCAAAATAGTTCTCCTTTTGCCCCTCTCAGCAAGGCGGAGAAGCCTTTACAAACCTCCCTTTCACCAACCCGACGTGGCGGAGTGCCAAACTCTATTTTCGCCCTCCTGGCGATGGCAGAGAACCTTCTCATTTTCTCCCTCATGGAGAAGGCAGAGAACCTCGAGGTCACGGATGTAGACGAGCCTTTCCCTTGGAGATCCTCCCTCAAATTTTTCTAGGGCCATAGGAGGAGGAAGATGCAGCAAGTTCGGAGCAACCGTGTGATCTCCCTCACACCTCTTCTCCCTCACAATGCTCACCTTCTCCTTCCTCTCTCAACCCTAAAGAACTTCTTTAGAGCTCTCTCCCTTGGAATCCCTCTTTAATCATGTTCACCCTCTCTGTAAAATCTTATTGAAAAAAGACAAGATTAACATCTCAAAACGGGCTCCAAAAACCTCTGATTTCAGAAGTAGCCGTTACTGTTTGTACAGAACGATTCAACATCGTACAGTACGATCTTCATAAACAGACTTCGTCCTGGTACGAAGATGTACGAACAGTTTAAAAATAATTCGTACTGTACGATATAATATCGTACGTTACGATCCATAAAATACTATTCGTATAGGACGATGGTCTGGACGACCAGGTGTCGTCTCTGTTCATCGTATGATACGATCATTATCATACAGTACGATGTTCAAAATATAATTAGGCCTGGATTACATGAACTAATCACGGGTTAATTTAAGTAAGTATTTAAAATAGATCATACAGTACGAATATATTCGTACAGTACGAATGGCGCAAAATCACTTACTTAAACTAAACTACAGCTAGGGTTTTGGATCTGAACATATCGTACAGTACGAAGATATTCGTACAGTACGATCTATTCACAGAATTGTCCACATAGCTTGGATCGTACGGTACGAATTAAAATCGTACAGTACGATCTCCAGAGAAGAAATTTAATTATATTTTGCAGTTAAAAAACAAACTCTCCCCCTGTGTGTGTGCATGGTTGCTCTTGCTCTTATGCATTTTGTGGCCAGACTCAATAAAGTAAAAATAAAATAAATAGAAAAGTACAATGTATGACTCATACTCCTAATCTACCCGGTCTTGAGTCTTCCTTTCATCCTGAGTCACTTGTGATCTTACTGAAATGTTAGTACTCAAGGACAATAGAAAATAAAATAATATTCAATGAAAAGTTGTTCCAAAACACTCATTATTTGGCATCATCAAAATCTCAAACTCGGGGTCATGGGTTGCAACAATCAAATCTTTGAACCAAATCCTGATAATTTTGTTCACTACCAGGTGCGGGTTCATCTTCCTCCTCTGAGTTACTAATAACATTTGTTTTTTGTGGTTCATCTTTATTGAAGATCGCTCTAAAAGATCCATCGTTTTAGTAGAGCAATTCTTCAAATTCTTGATCTAGATGAACCAAATCCTATTTCTTCTCCAAAATGTAGGTAACAAGATGTCTTAAGGCAATGATGGTCTTCTTTCTTTTATAGGTGACATGACCAATTTTTGAAAGTCCATAAAGGTAGTCAATTAAGAGTTGGGCTTCATCTATAGGTTGGTTGGTCATAATCAAGTAGGTTACTGTGGAAAGAAGAGGTGTAATGTTGACTCTATCTCCATCTTTGGGAATTATGAAAGTTTTAAGAACATGTGGATGATACGAGCATTGCAATTTAAAGTCGCTACCTTAGGAAAATGCTCCTTAAATTTAATTTCTCTAATCACTTGATTGATTTCAGTCTAGTCAAAAATAGAAGTGGTGGTCATGGTATGAGCTCTAATTCCCTCAGCCCTTAAGTTTAAAAAGATTCCTAGGTCTGCCTTAATGATCTTTATTTTCTTTTTAAAGACAAAGGATCTAATTACATAATGGTCGGAGTTGAAAGACATGTTTGCCAGGAAATAATGAAAGGTTTCTTTGTTGAAGAAGTGTACTAAAGTGAGAATGAAACTAAATTGAGTGGTAGCAAACAAGTTCATTACCTTAAAGTTTAGTTGTTCCTGAATGAGAACTCTAGAAGGTGTAATCTTAGCATAGACAAATCTGGGAAAAGACTCTTCATTGGCTTTGGACAGAAAGTTATTGGAAAAATTTCTTGGTGGACCCTTGGATAGAACCTTTTGTCGCTTGCTTGAACTTGCCATTGATAAGATCTAAAGGAAGAAAGGGTTTGAAAGGGAAGTGTAAGTGTGACTGTTGAGTTCAAAAGCTCGTCAATTTAATGAAGTATGACTATTCGTACAGATGAAATTACTTTCATCCCGTACGAAATTCAGTTCATCCCGTACAAAATAATTTTGTATGGACGAACAAATGAGTCCAAAATAAAACAGCTTTTCGTAATCACACAACTTACAAAGCGTCCTTTCATACAGAATTTTGACCAAATGATTGTATAGACGAACAGATGTTCATCCTGGACGATCAGAAATTTATGATGGTTTTAGTGGCAGTTGGAACCGTCACCCACATTAACAACCATCCATTCGTCCGGACGAACCAAAGGTTCGTACGTACGAATAGAGTATTAAAAATGACCTTATCCATTTAACTGTCAATCAATCATCCCGTCATTTCAGAATTTCGTCCAGATGATCGTGACGATCGTACAGATGAAGTGACAAAGATAAAGTGACAAATAAAAACTAAAAAACTGCACGCAAACGGTTTAAATCCCACTGTTTGACACACTACACAAATCGTTCTGTACGAAAAAATTTTCATCCTAGATGATTGTCATTTAATTTTTCAAAATCATAAACTCAATCAAAACTAAAACACAAATATAATAAAAACACAATAGAAAATACATAAAATCGCAAAAACACAATTACAAAAAATCACAAACTCATTAATACACTCAAAACATTAAGTAAAAAACACATCAATATTACAAAAACATTTTAATTAAGCATTTAAATCGATCACACCAAGCCTTGTTCTCAATCAAAACTAAAACACAAATACAAAAAAACATAATAGAAAATACATAAAATCACAAAAACACAAAAACAAAAAATCACAAGCTCATAAATACACTCAAAACATTAACTAAAAGACACATCAATATTGAAAAAACATTTTAATTAAGCATTCAAATCGATCACACCAAGCCGTTTTCTTAATGCACTGAAAGTATCAAAGGCTAAAGGTTTTGTAAAAATGTCTACAAATTGATTTTCAGTAGAAACATGAGTGAGTTCAATTTCTCCTTTGGATATATGATCCCTTATGAAATGATGTCAGATGTCTATATGTTTGGTTCTTGAATGTTGAATAGGATTTTTAAAAATACAAATAACACTAATGTTATCACAATAAATTAGAATAGTGCCTATAGTTAATCCTAAATCAATCAAATGTTATTTCAACCAAAGTACTTGTGCCACATAACTTCCTAATGCAATGTATTCAGCTTCAGCAGTAGATAGGGCTACTGAATTTTATTTTCTATTGGACAAAGAAACTAAAGAATTTCTAATAAATTGACATGTTCCAAAAGTACTCTTTCTATCAATCCCACAACCTGCAAAGTCAGTATCTTAATAACTAATTATTTCAAATGAAGAGCTAAACTTAGGATACCAAATTCCAAAGTTCCTAACAGATATCTTTGAATCCTTTTTACTGTAGTCAAATGTGATTGTTTTGGATCTGATTGAAATCTAGCACACAAACAAACACTAAAAATGATATCAGGCCGACTAGCTGTCAAGTAAAGTAAAGATCCAATTATCCCTCTAAATTTCTTTTGAACAACAGATTTTTCCTTAAGATCCAAAAATGATGTCACCACATAAATTTTTACAATCAGTATATCCTTTCCAAATCTTTTTAAAAAGAGAGTTGTATTCACACTTCATTTTTCAAATGATCTTTCAAGTAGGAATGTGCTCAACCTCTCATACCAAGCTCTAGGTGCCTGTTTACATCCATATAATGCCTTTTTTAATTTAAAAATATGATTTGGGTATTTAGAATTTTTAAAACATGGATATTGTTCTACAAAAATATCCTCTTGAATTACCCCATTTAAAAAGACACTTTCTACATCCATTTGGTATAATTTAAATCCTCTAAAACAAGCAAATGCGCACAAAACCTTAATTGCTTCAAGTCTAGCTAGACAGGGGCAAAAGTCTCCTCAAAATCAATCCCTTCAATCTAATTAAACCCCTTAGCAACTAATCTAGCCTTATTTCTAATGACTACTCCTGAGTCATTCATTTTATTTTTGAATATCCACTATATTCTAACAACACTTTAATCCTTTGGTCTTGCAGTCAATTTCCAAACTTTATTTCTTACAAATTGATTTAACTCTTCTTGCATGGACAAAATCCAAAATTCATCCGAAAGTGCTTGATAAATATTTATGGGTTTTATAGTTGAAATAAATGCTGAATGATTGACTACTTTGTTTAATCCATGCCAAGTCCTTACACCCTCACTAGGTTCACCTATTATCAACTCCTTTGGGTGGTTTTTAGAAAATCTCAAATCTCTACGCAAAGGGTTTTCTATCTCCAAATTTTCTTCCAAATTTTCATCCAAATTTTCTTCCAAATTTATTTTATCAATCTTTTGAGAGTTAACGTTAATCTCATCTTCTACAATATTTGGCTATTCCAAAATTCTAAATTCATCAAATACAACATGTGTGGTCTCCTCAATTACCAAAGTTCTTCTATTGAATACTCTATAAGATTTTCCAACACATGAGTATCCTATAAAAATTTATTCATTTAATTTTGGATCAAATTTTCCTGAGGCAGATTTTCCATTATTATGAATAAATACCTTGCAACCAAAAATATGAAAATGTGACAAATTAGGTGTTCTTCCTTTTAGCGACTCATAGGATATTTTATTTAAATTATATCTCATATTTACTCTATTCAGAACATAACATGCAGTGCTAATTGAAAGTTCGTTAGGGATGTTAGGCCCTATAGAACTAGCCCCAGACTAACCAAGAGGGCGTGTGAATTGGTATTTTAAAAACTCTTTCAACCAAAGACAAACCAAAATCACCACAGAAAAAATAAATGCAGAAATTTAAATGCGAATGCAGTAAGAAAAAGAATACAAGGTTTTATAGAGGTTCAATCAACTCGACCTACATCCACTCCCCGGAGGTGCCCTCCGAGTATTGCACTACAATCGTGACTCTCCTTTAGCCCCCATAGCTAGGTGGAGAAGCCCTTACAAACACCTCCTTTTTACCACCCCCTGGCAAGGCAGAGTGCCTTCCTCCTTTTGCTTCCTCCTGAAGAAGGCAGAGAACCTCAATCAATTACTAAAACTTACCTCTTCCAACCTCTCCAAGGACAAGAGACTCTAGAAAGAAGAAGTACAATACTACTTGGAGCAACCTTTGTGAATCCTCTCACAAGCTCCCCCTCACAAGATCCTCTCTCTCTCTCCTTTAGGTTTTCTTAGACTAAGACAACAGCAAAAGATTATTCAAAATGTTGAACATCAGCTCTTATAGAAAAGAGCTAAAAAAGGCTCAATAATTGTAAGTTACTGACCTTATAGCCCAGGACAATAATCCTATCATCCTGGCCGATTAGTACAAATCATAGAAGATCGACCCAGCTACCATTCTGGAATTAAACTGGATGATTGAAAAAATGTCTTGATCGTCCCGGCCGATTTCACGATCATCCTGATCGATCAGTTCAAATTAGTGAAAAATTGTCCAGAACATCACCCAGAATTTGTTCTGGCCGATCTATATCAGCCAGTACACTACCCAAAATTTGAGCTGGCCGATCCATACTAGCCAGAAGCAACTAAGGATTTTTGAATAGATCGTCCTGGCCGATCTTATGATCTTCCAAGATGATGTAATTGTATCAATCATTTCTTAATTGTTTCCTTGATTATATGATCAATTTAGGCATAATTGTGCAATATCGTCCTGGCCTATTTCTAAAAATATAGAATATCTTAATTGATTATGGTGGCTATTTCTTTCTATTTTGAGCCTATCGTCCAGGACGATCAGCTAAAGATGGCCTCCTTAACACTGATGTATTAATTATAGTTTCTATTTTAGACCCAATCGTCCAGAACGATATGAATATTATCCTGGATGATGTGAGTAAAAATAGAAATCCTAGAATTGACATAAAAATCTCTGAAGTGTGTGTGTGTGCAGGGTTACTTAGCATCATTCACTTCAAAGATTATATTTGACTCAAGAAGCGAAAAAAAGAAAATTACAAACTGACTCAACCCTGATCTACCCAATCTTGAGCTAGCTCTGATTTTTGTTCGATCTTTGATTCCTGAAATGTCAGTAGTAACAAGCAGTCTAAGAGAAGAAAGAGTGTTTGCCAATCATTAAAACATAATCTATGAAGCTGAATTTGCAACAATTTCCCCCTTTTTAATGATGGCAAACACTTCGAAAATTATTTCAAAAACAGCAGTGTAAAACATGGAATTGAAAGTGTAAGCAAATAACCATACTACTCCCACTTTTGACATCTCAAAAAGGAGGAGGGAACAAAGAAAATAAAGCAAACTAATAGACCCCCTTTTTTTTCTTAACCAAGGCATGAATATGATGTAGCATTCCATGTGATTGATTCTAAAAACTTGTGAGTTAATGAGTTAACAACATCAAAAATCCAAAGAATGGTAGAATATCCGATCATGGTTACCCTTAGCTCGGACTTTCTTTTAGGGTCGAATCATCTTTCAAAATCAATGACCTAACTCAAAAATTTAATTGGATATGAGAAAAATGACCCATTCATCACTTGATTTTAGAAAAAATTTCTTATAGAATAATAAACCAAAGTAAATTTGTCACAATCGCAAAATAATATAAATCAAGCCTTTGATACATGAAAACTTCTAAGTTTTAAAAGATTTGAAAAGAGAGGAGAGCTTGCTTTTGGTGGGCTCATTTTATGCCTCTTGTCAAATTAATGGTGCTTTACGCATCTTTATATTTTTTCAATTTGGCGTCTTTGCACATCTTTTGTAGGCATCGTTGGCCAAATTTTTTTTTATTTTTGCAAGCTATATTCTCTTTTAAAATCTCTTAAAAAAGGACTCAGTTGTGAGTATATCTTCTAGATATTAGAGAATATAAGCTCTCTCTCTAACATAGAGAAGAATAAGCCACAAAACAGAATCAATAACCAATGACAAGTGTAACGAGGAATCTTGGTGTGATAAGGAATCTTGATGCGACAAAAAGACTTTGATCATTATAAATACAAGATAGATTTGTTGTAGCAAGGTTAGAAAAGATCTTAATTTCATACTCCAATCATTAATTTGAAATATATTTTTGATTAGAAAAGAAAACTGTGCCACTAAAATAGGTTAGAGAAAGAGACACAATCAACAGAATATTTTTATCATCTAATAGATTAAGAGATGGAAAACATTGACTACAAATTTTTAAATGCAAGGACAAGGCATACGATATCATTTCAGCGATGATTTTGAAAACTAAA
Source organism: Dendrobium catenatum (assembly GCF_001605985.2). Lineage (NCBI taxonomy): Eukaryota > Viridiplantae > Streptophyta > Magnoliopsida > Asparagales > Orchidaceae > Dendrobium > Dendrobium catenatum. The sequence goes on along the minus strand of NW_021319702.1, from coordinate 68,835 downwards.
ATTAAGAAAGAAAATGCAATTAAAAGAAAGTAAAAACAAACCAAACAAAAACTAAAAAATAAAGCAAAAAGAAGAAATGAAAACAAAGAGCAAAAAGGAAAAGCAAATAAAAGAGAAAGAACAAAAGAAAAAGAAAGCAAGTAAAAGATCAAGTTCATGCATTTATGTCAATCACACCTAATCTGGTCCTTAAAGAGCTGAAAGTGTCGAAGCACAGTGGTTTAGTAAAGATGTGAGCCAGTTGATTTTCAGTTGTCACATGGTGTAACTCAATATCTCCCTTAGTCACATGATCTCTAATGAAGTGATGTCTAATGTCAATGTGTTTAGTCCTTGAATGTTGGATAGGATTCTTAGATGTGCATATGGCACTAGTGTTGTCACGAAAGATTGAGATGGTGCCTACAGGTAATTCTAAATCCAATACATGTTATTTCAACCAAAGGACTTGAGCCACACAACTTCCAAGGACAATGTACTCAGCTTTAATAGTGGAAAGTGTAACAGAGTTTTGCTTTCTATAAGACCATGATACCAAAGATTATCCTATGAATTGATAAGTTCCTGAAGTTCTTTTTCTATCAACCTTGCATCCTGCAAAATTAGAGTAAAAAATCCAATAATCTCAAAAGAAGTGTTGTGTCTAGGGTACCAAATCCCTAATCCTTGGGTCCCCAAAAGGTATCTAAAAATTCTCTTAACTGCAGTCAGGTGGGACTCCTTGGAGTCAGCTTGAAATCTAGCACAAAAGCAAACACTAAACATTATATCAGGTCGGCTCGCAGTCAATTAAAGTAAAGATTCAATCATGCCCCTATATTACTTTTGATAAATAGATTTACCACTTGGGTCCTTATCCAATGGAACACTAGAAGTCATGGGAGTATTAATTGGCTTAGCTTTGTCCATCTCATACTTCTTCAAAATGTCTTTTATGTATTTTATTTGATTTAAAAAGGTTCCATCATCCAATTGTTTTATGCTAAACCCTAAAAAGTAGGACAACCTCCTATCATACTCATCTCAAACTCTCTAATCATTATTTTAGAAAACTCATCATAAAATTTCTTATCAGAAGATCCAAAGAGTATATCATCCACATAAATCTGAACAATGAGCAAATAATCTCCAACTTTTCTAAGAAAAAGGGTGGTGTCTATGCTCCCCTTAACAAACTCCCTTTCTAGTAAGAATGTGTTAAGCCTCTCATAGTAAGCTCTTGGTGCCTGCTTTAATCCATACAAAGTATTTTTTAATTTAAAAACATGATTTGGAAATTGGAAACTCTCAAAATCTGGGGGTTTATTTTACAAACTCATCCTCTTTTATTTCCCCATTTAAAAAGGAACTCTTGACATCCATTTGAAAAATCTTGAATCCTTTATAACAGGAAAAGGCTAATAGCACTCTAATGGCTTCCAATCTGGCTATAGGGGCAAAAGTCTCCTCAAAGTTTATCCCTTCTATTTGGTTATACCCCTTAGCCACCAATCTTGCTTTATTTCTAACCATCACTCTTAAATCATTCACCTTGTTCTTAAAGACCCACTTTGTTCGAACTATACTTTATCCCTTATATCTTTCTACAAGCTCTCAAACATTATTCCTAATAAATTGATTAAACTCCTCTTGCATGGCTAAAATCCAAAACTCATCAGAAAGGGCTTGGTTTATGTTGGTGGGTTCAGTCATTGAGATAAAGGCAGAGTGGTTTACCTCCTTCCTAAGTCCTTGTCTAGTCTTAACTCCATTAGAAGGGTCGCCTAAGATCAAATCCTTGGGGTGACTTATAGAGTATCTCCAATCTCTAGGTAAGGTGTGTGAAGGTCCAACCCTTTCCTCCAAATTCACATTTCTACTCCTTGGGTGACATCTCCTACTCCTTCAGTGTTTTGGTGTTCTACTCCCTTTTCCAAATTTTTTATTCCAGTGGTAATCTCTCCAACATCATCATCATCTTCAACTCCAGGTTTCCTATGATCAGACTCATCAAACACTACATGTGTAGTCTCTTCCACCAACAAAGTCCTCTTATTAAACACCCTAAAATACTTCCCAATACTTGAATATCCTAAGAACTCCTTCATCAGATTTTGGATCAAATTTTCCCAAGTGAGACTTCCCATTGTTGTGAATAAAAACCTTACAACCAAAGACATGAAGGTGGGAATGATTGGGTGTCCTAATCTTAAGAATCTCATAGGGTGTCTTATCTAATTTGGCTATAACATTCAACCTATTTAACACATAACAAGCTGTGTTACCCGCTTCAGCCCAAAAGTATTTTGGAAGTGAATACTTAGCAAGCATGGCTCTAGCAGCTTCCACCAAGGTCTGGTTCTTCCTTTCAGCTACCCCAATCTGCTGAAGGGTCCTTGGAGTCGAGAAGTTGTGGCTAATCCCCTTGTACTCACAAAAATCTCCAAATCTTTCATTCTCAAACTCTCCCCCATGGTCATTATAGATGGTCAAGATCTCAAAACCTAGCTTTTTTTGAATCCAAGTAGAAAATGTTTTAAACTCCTCAAAAGATACATTTTTATGTGAAAGAAATTTAATCCAAGTGAACCTCGAGTAGTCATCAACAATCACAAAATCATAGACTTTCCCTCCCAAGCTGGCAGTGCTAATGGGTCCAAACAAATCTATGTGAACGACTTCTAAAGGTCTAGAGGCACTAATGTCCTTAATGGGGTGAAAAGTAGAGTGGACTTGATTCCCGAGTTAGCAGGTATCACAAAGGTGGTCTTTTGAAAACTTGAGTTTGGGGACACCTCTAATTAAGTCTTTTTGGGTCACTTTCCTAAGGGTTTTCATAATTGCATGGCATAATCTCCAGTGCCACAATCATGAATTATCAACAACTATTTTTAAGAAAAATGAAGCAGCGCATTCAATGTTATTTAAATCAAGCATGTAGATGTTGTTGATCCTCTTTCCCTGGAAATAGTGTTATTACTTAAACTTACAATGCATGAATTTATAAAGAATTGCACGATGAAGCCCATGTCACAAAGTTGACTGATGCTGAGTAGGTTGTTCTTTAATCAATCTACAAGCAAAATATTTTCAATCATAAGGTTCTTGGAATTACCAATTATACCTGAGCCTACCACCTTCATAGTAGTGTTGTCTCCAAGAGTAAACTTGCCTCCAGTTCTGGATTCCAGCAAAACAAATTGATTGGCATCTCCAGTTATATGTTGAGAGCATCTGCTGTCCAGGTACCACATGCTCTCATGAGGCCTTTTGTGAGAGCCCTCCTATAAAATCATCAAATGTCAGATATATGAACCCAAACAAGTTTAGGACCCTTCTTATGAATAGTAGAATGCAATGCATGTGTGGTATGCTATGAATCATGCCCCTTTGATCTCCACACTCAATATGTACTATGGTGAAATGTGCAGGTGTATGAGATGTGTCCAAGCATGCCACATGAAAAGCATCTAATACCTAGAAAAAGATGTCTTAAATGATTTGAGTTATAATGCCTCTTCCTAGGTTTTAGCTTTTGATCAAGTATTGGTGTCATCCTAGTTTTCTTAAATGTATCCAAATTATTTTGAATCCTCAAGTCAGTACTTTTTAAGGCATCACTATCAATCCTCAAATTTTTTCTCCGTCTCTTTATACTTCTTAAAATCAGATTCAAGTGAAGTGTGTGAAGTTTTTAGTGACTCATGCTCTTCAATTAATTCACAATGATTCATCAAGTAGAGCCATATGATTTGAATCAATTATTGAGTGATCTTTAATCAAAATTGCATGCTCTTTTTGTAAATTCAAAATTTCCAATTTTAAGCTAGCCTGTGTTTTCTTAAGTTTCCTATATGATGCATAAATTTTTTCAAAAATTTCAAGGAGTTGATCGTAGGAAAGTTTACATACCTCTTCTTGATCAAGATTGTCGCCTTCCATTAAGCATAAGTTTGTTGTCTCTTCTTCTAGTTCTGTCTCTGATGAATCTGATGCAGAGTCCTCCCAAAATGCCTTTTGAAGTCTCTTTTTGTCATTTCTAAATTTGGATTTCTCCTCGCTCTTTTCCTTGCTTATGTGCATCTTAAGTGAAGGGAAATAATCCTTCACATGTCTAGGCTTCCTGCATTCATAACAAACAAGATCAGAAGATTTTTTCAAATATTTATTTTCCTTACCTTTTCTCCAATTTTGATGATGCTTTTGTTTCTTCCTTAGAAAGCTTTTGAATTGCCTTGTGATTAAAGCAAAGTCATCAATTTCAGACCCGAAAGAGTCAGAGTATGATTTGTGCGCCTTTAGTGCCACCGTTTTCTCCTTTCTTTTCTCACCTGCATCAAGATTTCCTTGATTCACCCCTTGCTCGTAAGCAATGAGTGATCCAAGTAAGTTATCAATCAAATATGTGTTTAAATCCTCTGATTTAGTTATTGCAATGATTTTAGCATCAAACGATGAAGACAAGCATCTCAAAATCTTGTTTACTTTTTCAAAATTCGAAAGTTCTCTTTCTAAAACATGCAAAGAAGTAAAAATTTGAGTAAATCTTGTATACATATCAAAAATTGATTCAGAAGGTTTCATACAAAAAAGTTCGTAGTCATGTAAGAGAATATTCAAACGAGATTATTTTACTTCATTGGTTCCTTTATAAGTAATGCATAACCTATCTCAAATCTCCTTACCAATTAAACAAGTAGAAATACGCATGTAGTCCTCAGACTTTAAAGCACAGAAAAAATAGTTCAAACATTTCGCATTAAGTTGAGCTAAATCTCTTTCATCAAAAGTCCATTTAGTAAAAGAAACTTAAGTTTTAATTCTGTTAATTTCATGAGAAGGTGGAGAATATCCTTCTTTAATAAGCATCCAAATGTGATAATCAGTTGATTTTAAAAAAGTAGACATGCGGGTTTTTCAATAATCAAAAGGAAGGTTATCAAACAAAGGAGGTCTTGTAATAGAATATCCTTCTGTAGTGTTTTGATTCCTATAGTTATCCATGGATCAAATTCAAAAAGTTTTTAAACTCAATTTTTATGAATCCCACTCTGATACCACATAAAAGTTTGTTAGTGATGTTAGGCCCTATAGAACTAACCCAAGACTAACCAAGAGGGGGGGTAGATTGGTATTTTAAAAAATCTTTCAACCAAAGACAAACCAAAATCACCACAAAAAAATAAATGCGGAAGAAGAAAAAATAAGAACACAAGGGTTTATAGTGGTTTGGTCAACTCGACCTAAGTCCACTCCCCGGAGGCGCTCTCCGAGTATTGTACTACAATCGTGACTCTCCTTTAGCCCCCACAGCTAGGCGGAGAAGCCCTTACAAACACCTCCTTTTTTCCTCCCCCTGGCAAGGTAGAGAACCATCCTCCTTTTATTTCCTCCTGAAGGAGGAAGAGAACCCCGATAAATCACTGAAGCTTACCTCTCCCAACCTCTCCAATAACAAGAGACTCTAGGAAGAAGAAGTAGAATAATGCTTGGAGCAACCCTTGTGAATCCCCTTATAAGCTCCCCCTCATAAGTTCCTCTCTCTCTCTCTCTCTCTCTCTCTCTCTCTCTCTCTCTCCTTTAGGTTTTCTCAGACTAAGACAACAGCAAAAGATTATTTAAAACATTGAACATTAGCTCTTATAGAAAAGAGCTCAAAAGGGCTCAATATTTGCAAGTTGTCAAACTTATCATCCAGGATGATAATCCCATTGTCCTGACCGATTAGTACAAATCACAGAAGATCAGCCAGGCTATCATTCTGGAATTGAACTAGACAATTGAAAAAATGGCTTGATCGCCCCGACTGATCTTACGATTTTCCCGACAGATCAATTCAAATTAGTGAAAAATCATCAAGAACATCGCCCATAATTTGTTCTAGCTGATCCATATCGGCTAGTACATCGCCCGGAATTTGAGCTGGCCGGTCCATATCGGCCAAGAGCAACTAAGGATTTTCAAAAAGATCATCCTGGCCGATCTTATGATCGTCCAGGATGACGTGATCATATCAATCATTCCTTAATTATTGCCTTGATTGTCGGATCAATTTAGTCATAATTGTTCAATATCGTTCAGGCCGATCCAAAGATCGACCTGGCCGATTTCCAAAAATACAGAATACCCTAATTGATTATGGTGGTTATTTCTTTCTGTTTTGAGCCTATCATTCTGGACGATATCATTCAGGCTGATCAGCTAAAAAAAGTTGCCTTAGCACTGATGTAATGATTAGGGTTTTTATTTTAGACCCGATCGTCCAAGATGATATAAATATTGTCTGGGACGATGTGAGTAAAAATAGAAATCCTAGAATTAACATAAAAATCTCTCAAGTGTGTGTGTGCAGGGTTACTTAGCATCAGTCACTTCAAATATTAAATTTGACTCAAGAAGGGGAAAAAAGAAAATTACATACTGACTCAACCCTAATCTACCCAATCTTGAGCTGGCTCCAATTTCCAACCGATCTTTGATTCTTGAAATGTCAGTAGTAACAGGTAGTCCAAGAGAAGCAAGAGTGTTTGCTAACCATCAAAATATAGTCCATGAAACTGAATTTGCAACACTAACCACCTCAACCCAAAAATATTTAGGAAATGAGTATTCTGCCAACATTTCTCGGGCGGATTCTATTAATGTTATATTTTTCCTATCGACTACCCCATTCTACTGAGGGGTTATAGGTGTAGAAAAGTTGCGATCAATTCCTTTCTCTTTATAAAAATCTTCAAATCTTTCATTTTCAAATTCTCATAAATGATCACTTTGTATAGTCATTATTTCACATCCTAACTTTCTTTGAATACAACTAAAAAAGTTTCTAAATTCCTTAAATGATTCACTCTTATGAAATAGAAACCCATGTGAATCTTGAGTAATCATCCACAATAACAAATCCGTATACCTTCCCTCTTAGACGTATAGTTCCAACTGGTCTAAAAAGATCCATATGCAAAATCTCCAATGGTTTACTAATTCTAAGATCTTTATTAGACTGAAAAGAGGACTTCACCTACTTTTCTAATTGACATGCATCACAAAGGTGGTCCTCTGTAAAGTTTAGTTTTGGTATACCTATCACTAGGTTCTTTTGGGTAATCCTCCTAAGTGTTTTCATGCTAGAATGACAAAGTCTCCTATGCCAAAGCCATGACTCATCAGAAATAGTTTTTAAATAAAAAGTAGTAGGAGTTTGAATGCAATTCAAGTCTAGAATATAAACATTGTTTACCCTTTTACCATTCAAAACATTATTTCTATTTAGGCTTAATATGCAGCTAGTAGGAAAAAAATTTTCACAATATCCTTTGTCACATAGGTGACTTATACTTAAAAAATTATGCTTTAAGCCTTCTACAAATAACACATTTTTAATATTAAAATTCTTAAGATTTCAAATCATACCTATCCCAATTACCTTCCTTGTGGTGTTATCTCTAAGTGTAACCTTGCCTCCACTCCTGGCATCCAGCGATATGAATTGTGCAATATCTCCAGTCATATACTTTGAGCATCCGCTGTCCAGGTATCATATGCTCTCACGAGGTGTTGTGTGAGAGCGATCCTGCAAGAATATCAAATGTTAGACCTAGGAACCCAAATAAATTTGGGTTCTCCTTTTGGCACTTTATAAATAGATTCATGTATAATATGTCTAGGTTTATGCATATTAGGTTTTCACACTAAATAATTTTTCTTCTTCAAAGTATAGGTGTGAGCTATGTGTCCAATCAATCCACAATTATTACATTTGACTTTTGGAAACGGATTCCTAAGTCCTCTACCATTCATCTGTCTATTAAGGGATTCCATAAATTTAGGATACAAAATAGGATTAATGAAATCTTTAAGTATTGGGGGTATCCTATTATCCTCGAAAGCTTTTATCTTCAATATGTAGAATGAATTCATATCTTCTAATTTTTGATTTGTATAGTTAGATCTATAAATTTTGCTCTCAGATTCATCTTTAAAATCTTTGAATTCTTTTTCAAGTTTTTCATAGGATGATTTTAAACTTTCATGAATTTTATTCAAGTCATCAAACTCATCAAGTAATTTCATGTGGTTATCTTCAATTAAAGTATGATCTTTCCTAAGGATTTCATGATCCTTTTGTAGTTCCTCAAATCCTAAGCTCAGACTAGCATGCATTTTCTTTATTTTCATATATGCGCCATACATGTGTTTAGAAACTTCAAAAAGTTCAATATAAGTTAAGTCACATACCTCTTCTTGATCTGACTGATCAAGACTATCGGTCATTAAGCACAAATTAGTGACTTCCTCTTCATTTTTTGTCTCTGATGAGTCCGAAGCTGAGTCCCCCAAAAAGCTCTTTGGAATTTATTCTTGCCCTTCTTCACAAATGGTTTCTCCTCTACCTTCTCCTTGCTAGGAGTGGCTTTGATTTTTGGGTAGTCTATCTTAATATGTCCAGGTTTCCTCCACTCATAGCAAATAACATCATTTGAAACCTTAACATTTCTATTGAATTTACCTCTATTCCATTACCGGCATCTCCTCTGCTTCCTCTTAGAAAGCTTCTGAATTGTCTAGTCATCAGTGCAATGTCATCCTCATCCTCAGGTTGTGAGTGTTAACTCTCAAATTCCTCCACTTTCAATACTATGTTCTTCTCCCTTCGTGCTTCACCTACATCAATCTTCCTTTGGCTAACTTCTTGCTCATAAGCAATTAGCGATCCAAGAAGATTGTTAATAGAGTAAATGTTTAGATCTTTAGACTCTGTAACTATAGTAATTTTAGTATCATAAGTAGTAGGAAAACAACGAAGTATCATATTAACCATTTCAGCATTCGTTAGTTCCCTACCCAATGCATATAAAGAGGTGACTATTTGTGTAAATCTTGTGTACATATCAGAAATAAATTCATTTGGTTTCATGCAAAATAGTTCATAATTATGCAATAATATATTAAGTCTCGATAGCTTAACCTCATTAGTCCCCTCAAAAGTTATACAAAGTCTATCCCGTATGTCCTTTTCCACTCTTGCAAGTAGAAACCTGCATGTAATCTTTTGATTTAAGAACACAAAAGAAACTATTCAAACATTTGACGTTAGTTATGCTAAGTCACGTTCTTCTACTGTCCAGTCCACAAAAAGTGTTTCAACTCTAACTCCGTCAACTAGTCTAGTTAGTTTTGTATACTCTTCCTGAACTAATATCCACATATGGTAATCAAGTGACTGTAAACATGTAGACATGTGTGTTTTCCAAAAATCAAAAGGAATATTGTCGAACAATGGAGGTCTAATTATTGAGTAACCCTCAGGTGTATTTCGATTTTCAAATGTAGCCATCTACGTTAATAAAAAAGTTGTCTAAACTTATGATTTTGAAGTAAAGCTCTGATACCACTTGTTGAACTTATTCAATATGAATTAGGTTATTAAATCTAAGCTTATGTCCTAGCGGCTAACCAAGAGGGGAGTGAATTGGTAATTAAAAATTTACCCTCTTTTAAAAATTAAAACTAAGAATTAACTTTAGTGAATTTTATAGAAAAAGGTTTTTCAACCACAAGTTACGAATAATAAAACAAAAGGCAGTAGAAAAATAAAAGACATGAGATGTATAGTGGTTCGGTCAAACATGACCTACATCCACTCCCCGGAGGCACCCACTGAATACTGTACTAATACCACTAGTGACTCTCCTTTTTCACCCACAGCAAGGCGGAGAAGCCTTTACAAAACTCTCTTCCACCACAACCCGGTGTGGTAGAGAACCGTCATATTTTTACACTCTTCCCAGTGTTGGAAGAGAACCTTCCATCCTTTCATACTCTCTCGGTATAGGCAGAGAATCTTTCATCCTTTCACACTCTCCAAGTGTGGGCAGAGACCCCTTCCACTATTCACACTCTCCAAGTGTGGGCAGAAATCCCTTCGGTTGTTCACACTCTCCAAGTATGGGAAGAGAACCCTTCGGCTATTCACACTTTCCAATTGTCGGCAGAGAATCGGATCTCCTTGACAGATCTTCTCACAAGAAATCTAGAAGGACGAGAGAAAAGAGTGAAGTAATCACAAACCATAAGTAGAGACTCTTACCTTTGAGTACCAAGTGAAACATTCACGCTCCACTAGTAAGCATCCTTCTCTAAACACTCTCTCACACTCTCTCCTTGACTCTCCTTTCAATTGGCATGAAGATCAGTAGGAAAAAAGATTAAGAGATAGTTTATATTGAACTTTATTAAGGGAAGACATAAAAAATAGTCCAAAAACTACTGAAATTCAAGTCTGTACATAGTGGATCGTCCCGTACGATCGTGGATTGTCCTAGATAAATTTAATTAAGAAAGTTGTAAATGAACCTAATGTATACTGGTACGATCTGACTTCATACCCGATAATCATCCTGTAAGAAATATGTTTGTCCGATACAAACATTTATACCATAGGTCGATTTCGACAAAATGTAGGACATTCCAAAAATTTTAAAAGACATAACATTTCATCATGGGACGATTCTTACATTCCATCTAGATGAATAGTTCAAAGTGGAAATCCAAAGGATTTCGTCCAGGGATGAATCGTACATTTCATCTAGACGAACAGTGTTAAGTGAGAATCCAGAGGATTTCATCCTTGGACAATTCTTGCATTTCGTCTGGACGAATAGTTCAAAGTGGAATTCCAGAGGATTTTATCCACGGTCGAATCTTGCATTTCATCTGGACGAACAGTGTTAAGTAAGAATCTAGAGGAGTTCGTCCAAGGATAAATATGGAATTTCGTCTAGAAGATCAGGACTTAGAAAAATTTTCTCACTCTCTGTTCATTCCATTGCTCATTCGAGGGTATAACTGACTTGATCATCTCGTACGAACCTGGTTCATCCCGTACGATCAAAATAATTTTTAAAAAATCTCCCCAAGTGTGTGAATGTGCTAAGTTACTTAATTACAATCACTCCCTCTCAAACTCAATACAAAGAAAAGTATAAGATTCAATTTACAAACTATTTCATGCTGAATTTGATTTGAATTCTTCATTAGTATGGAGTTTGATTTTCCTGAAATATTAGTTCACATAAGACCAAAAATAATTCTTCCAAAAAGTGTTAGGAGAAAACAAAAACTTAAAACAATAATATTTGAAATCATCAAAACTACACAAGTTGCAAGAATGTAAAACATTCAAATAGAAACTCTCTTAACACGTTGGATAGAATTCCTAAAACATTAGTCCACAAAGAATAAAACACAATATCATAGAGATAATTTAAAGCAATGTCAGACGCAATAATATTTGTTATCATTAAAACACAAACATAGTGCTTGGATAAGATCTGCAACATTGACTTCCTAACATCCTTGGGTAGATTTCTGCTCCAATGGTTTCACCAAATTTGGTGATTTGGTTAGGTTAAAATATTTTGGAAAGTGAGTGGTACTTTATTGGGTTAATTTGACTTATTTGACCATTTTTTGTAAAACTAACAAAGAAATTGAGTTTACTAGGATTAGTTTATATTTAGGACATCTATTGAACATATGAATGAGCCTTATCATAAATATAATCTTGCCTTATTCTTACCTTCATTATTTTTTAGATAACTAAACTTATTGTCTAAGACTAAGATGGCAAGTATGGTTTTGGATCAAGTTAATAAAGCTATACTAAATTAAGAGTTACGTATCAAGATAGCAAGTATGATCAAAATAATAAGGAAATCAATTCAAGCATTTCTTTAGTATTTTATTTTTTGTTCGAGGTTACAAAATTTGTGCAATAACCAATACACCAAGTTGATCCAAATTTATTTTTACATTATTGTTATGTCTATGTAGCCTATATGTTTTTTAATTAATATTAATATTAATATATTTTGTTAGGATATTTATGTGTGTTTTATTCCTAATAATTTTTTTTATTTTTCTTAAGAAATAAAAATGAATAAATTTATATCAAAACACATGCCTTTTTTGTTGAAACTTGTTCAATATGAATTTGGTTGTTAGACCTAAGCTTATATCTCAGCGGCTAACCAAGAGGGGGGGGGGGGGGGAATTGGTAATTTAAAAAATTTCCCTCTTTTAAATTTTAAACCGATAATAACTTTAATGAATTTTTGTAGAAAAAGTTTTTCAACCACAAATTAAATAATACAATAAAGTAAAAACAAATGCAGCAAAAAATAAAAAGACACAAGATTTATAGTGATTCGGTCAAACACAACCTACATCCACTCCCTAGAGGCACCCTCTGAGTATTGCACTAATACCACTGGTGACTCTCCTTTTGCACCCACAAAAAGTAGGAGAAGCCTTCACAAAAACTCTTTTCCACCACTACCCAGTGCGGCAGAGAACCATCACTCTACAAGTGTTGGCAGAGAACCTTCCTTCCTTCACACTCTAAGTGTGGGCAGAGAACCCTTTGTTCTTTCACACTCTCCAAGTGTAGTCAGAGAACCCTTTGGCTGTTCACACTCTCTAAGTGTAGGCAGATAACACATCGGCTGTTCACACTCTCCGAGTGTCGATAGAGAACCGGATCTCCTTGAAAAATCTTCTCACGAGAAATCTAGAAAGACGAGAGAAAAGAGTGAAGTAATCACAAATCACAATTGGAAATTCTTACCTTTGAGTACCAAGTGAATCCTTCATAGTCCAGTAGTAAGAATCCTCCTTCAAACACTCTTTAACACTCTCTCCTCCACTCTCCCTTCAGTTTACACGAAGACTAGTAAGCAAAATGATTACAAGACAGTTCTAAGTTGACCCTATATAGGAAAGACACGAAAAACTGTCCAAAAAAATAACTTAATTTCAATTTTGTACACACTCGATCGTCCTGGACAATCTCGATTTTGTCCCGTACGAATAGTGTAAAAACTATTGCGTATGAACCCTTTGAATATTGGTAAGAAATAACTTCATACCTTATCATCGTCCCGTACAAACTAAGTTTGTCCTGGGAAGAACAGTTATATCAAGGGTTCATTTGGATGAAGTGGCAGGACAATCCCAAATTTTCACAGAACAGAGGACTTCGTCCTAGGACGAATATATGTGTTCGTCTGGATGAATAGTTCAAGTCATTTGTCCAGAGATCTTTGTCATGACATGAACATGATGAATCGTCTGGATGATCGGCACAAAGTGAGAATCCAGAGCAAATCATCTTATGATGAATGGTACACTTCATCTAGACGAATAGTTCAAAGTGAAAATCCAGACCAAATCGTCCTGGGATGAATAGGGAAATTCGTCTGGACGATCAGGACTTAGAAAAGTTTTATCACTTTATGTTTGTTCCATTGCTTTTCCGAGGGGTATAATTGACCTGATCGTCCCGTACGAACATGGTTTGTCCCCTACGATTAGTATAATTTTTTTTTATTTTTTAAATATCTCCCCGAGTGTGTGTATGCTAAGTTTCTCAATTACAATCACACTCTCTCAAACTCAATAAATTGAAAAATACAGACTTCAATTTACAAACTATCTTATGCCAAATTTTTATTTGAAGTTTTCATAGGTCTGGAGTTTTATTATCCTGAAATGTTAGTTCACACAAGAGCAAAAAATAATTCTTCCAAAAAAGTGCTAGGAGAAAATAATAATTAGAACAATAATATTTGGAATCATCAAAACTATATAAGTTGCAAAAGTGTAAAACATGCAAAAGCTAAGTATTAACTCTCTTAACATTTTTTAATTTACATTAATGTATAAATTTAGGGGGGTCTAAAAAAACCCAAACATAATATATATATATATATATATCACCATATTATGCTTGTACTTTATTCTTATGTCATTGTAGTATAGGATACTTAACAAATATTATATTTTGGTAATGATCACAAATAAAAATTTATCCTAATCATTGTTTTGATTATTTTTTGGACTAATACACATATTATATGAAGTAGAACTACCTAATGACACACAAGGATAAAATGGAAATATGTTATGTGAGCCTATAAATAAGATAACAAACAAGGTTATATATCAAGATGCTAAGGAAAAGACCAAGATCAAAAGTTAAGTATTAATACAATTTATGGTTGATCCAAACAATGTGGTGATACAAGTCTAGTTAATGATTATATTTTCCATTTTTCATTGCACTCTATTTTATGGTTCAAGTCAAAAATTTAATAAAATAACTAGCCCACAAACATGAGAGTAATTTATAAAAATAACTTAAAATAATGAAAATAAAAAATACAAATTGATATCTTTTTCATCATACCATATGATCTTGATCATACATTATGATACGAGTAAATCAAGATATTATATGAGAATATTCTGTATGAGTTAAGAAATAAAATAAATTAATTGTCATAAACTAATCATATTCTATGATGCAATTATACTATATGTTCAAACAAATTTTCAAATTTAATCATAATCATAAATCTTTTCTAATTATAATAATTTAGATTTTGAACTAATCTACTATGTAATGCATACAGTATTATACAATCACAATCCTAAATTAATCTAATTAAGCTATAGAAATAAACAAGACAACAAAAATACATATGTCATAACTAATTATAATATTTGATTTTTTAAGTTTTTTGGTTAATTGAACCAATTATATGTTGTGATATTTGGATCATAAGGTACGATCAATCTGTATTTTATAAATTAGTTTATTTTAGATTCTATGTTTTGGGTACTTAATATAAAATACCATTCAAAGCCCCTAAATTGTATTAGTGAAGAAAAAAAAACTAGAAAGAGTGTTTTGCCTTGTGAAAGATTAACTTGTGCTTCTAAATTTAAACTCCTATTCATAAAAATCTTTTAGGAACATATGCACCAATTGGATGTTTTCACATTTATTTTATCTTATTCCTTCATTGTTTGGCGTTAAGTGTAGATTATTCTTGTTTGATTGCGTTTGTAAGTAGTCACTAAGATTTTGAGGCATGTTTTATAAGACCCATGATCAATTTTATTTTTTTAAATCTATTTTAATCTCTTAGTAAACCAACAAGAGCTTCTATGAATTTATCAATATAAATAAATCTAGCAGAATAAACTAAAACTCTTATACATCAAAATACAAAACTATATTCATCCCTTAAAAAGCATAAAGAAAAGGGTTGAGATAGAAAGTAGAGAGAGAGAATCTAAGGAACGAAGTTGGAAGAACGGAATTTTTCAAATTTTGTTCTTCGCGGGTTTGACGGAATCGGGATGGCGGCGGATTCTCACTGGAATCCCATGGCCGGAAGCTACCAATTTGATCGTCGGACAAGTTCAAAGAATCCTTCGACAATGACAAAAGGGTTGTCGCTTTCTCCACCAGCTTTTGGTGATGGAAAGATGAATCTGAAGCATGTGAACTAATTCTAAATCTTGAGGTATGTCCTTGGTCATCAATGAAGGCGGATTTGTTGCTAAACAGGAAGCGAAAGTTTTGGGGAAAGGAAAGTCTGTCTGTATGCAAGAAAAGACTAAGAGAAATCATTATGGATCAGATTTTTTGATCAATGATAACTTTGAAGCTTCTCCTTCAAATTTGATGCCTATTCAGAAGATCATTCCCTCAGTTGAAATATATGTTATGTATAAACATGATGATGAAGTGCAGATCACAGAAGAAGGTTTAAATCCTATTGGAAAAATAATGGTAAATCAAGAGGATGATTCAAAAAAAGAAGAAGCAACCCATGAATCTGTGAAGCATGTTGATCTCATTAAAGTACGGGAGGTAGAATCAGTTGTATTTAACAGTGAAATGGAAACAAATCTATTTCCAGAGCATTCCACGGGAGCCATTCTTTATAATGCTTGGAGGAGGAGAGAACACATTCCGGTTTCAAAAATGGATATGGGAGAATTCATTGCTGAAGACAGAATTACAGTGAAGCTTCACGAAGGAAATGAAATGGAGAATACTAGGAGGCTCAATAACTCTTTGGTAATTAAGATATTTGGAGGAGATGCTCCATTATCAATCATCAGTGCGGAGCTTAGAAGACAATGGGCACAATATGGTAAGTTTCATCTTACCATGCTTAGTATGGGATGAATCCTCTGTTCATTTCAAGAATATCAAAATATGGAATCAGTCCTTACTAGTGGACCGTGGTTTATCAATGGTAAAATAATTGGGATGGACAAATGGTCCAAAAACTTCTCTCCGACATCCTTAAAAGGTCTAACTTCACCAATTTGGATAAGACTTCCAAATCTTCCCTTGCACAGTTGGGACAACATAAACATATGCAGAATTGCTTCTATGGTTTGAAAACCAATTTTGTTAGATGGAAATATGTCTAAATGGGGGAGAAGAGAATTCGGAAGGGTTTGTGTCCAAATCAGACTTGATATGAAGCTCCCAGTCGGTGTTTGGGTGGATGGAAGTTATGGTAACTTTTTCCAGAAAATCGAATATGAACGTACTCCCAACTTTTCTTTTAAGTGTGGATTAATTAGGCATGGTCAACAAGTTTGCAAAGTAGGGAAAGATTATTCAGAGAACCAAGAGAAGAATTTGAAAATGGATGCACCAGTTGCAGCAAAAGATTTACTTCACAAAAGTGATGGAGGAGTCAACATTGAAAACTCTGAATATGGACCTTGGATGGTTGTAAATTGTGGAAGGAAAAAAAGATTAGCTTCTTCAAGAAAGAAATTCTAAAACCTTTGGTCAAAAAGGTATGGAGGAAATTAGAAACTAAATCCAATTTAGTTAATGAAGGAACGTTGAAGGGAAATCTGAATATGGCATCAACTATAGACCATGGCAATATGGTTAACCATGCAAACTCTGGAATTACTCCTATGGTTGAATTTCCCATAGCTGTAAACTTGATGGAAAATCTACCGTCTCTGAATACTAAGAACAAATTTAATGTTCTTAATGATTTAATTGAAGAGGGAGAAATTATTCAAGATGAAATTATCAACTCACCAACAAAGAAGGCTTCTCTGGATGAAACAGCATAAAATATGAGGAAGGAGGATGTTCTTTTGCAGATTAAAATGGAGAAAATTCAAGTTTGGTCAAGAAGAAGAAATCTAAGCAATTTAAAGATCTTGGGCCTATCAATAGCAGCACAAAAAGTAAAAGATTGGAACAAGAAGCGAAAGGCAACGTGGGGTCATCCCCCACAATTCTTCAACCATGAATTCATTGGCCTTTTGGAATAGTAGAGGAGCTAGGAAAAAAGGAGCTTCTCTATACATCAAGGAGTTTGTCAATATGTATAATGTAGTATTTTTGGGCTTATTGGAAACAAAAATTTCCTCTTTCAATATTGAAGAAGCTAAGAAGTTATTGGGTGATGGTTGGAAGTATGTTTTGGTACCCTCGGCTGGGCTCTCATGAGGTATCATTGCCTTGTGGAACTCTAATTTGGCTGATTTTTCTGTACTTGGTTATACTTCTCAATGTATCATAGAAGAACTATCAATTTATGGCAAAGATAAGTGGAGAGTTTCTTCAGTTTATGGAAGCAAGGACTTGATCAAAAGAAGGGAACTTTGGGAATTATTGGAAATGTACTCTTTGGAAGAATGTCCTATGGTGATTGGAGGAGACTTTAATTGTCTCACTTCAATAGAAGACAAGAGAGGCGGGAGAACTTTTTAGTTCTCACAAGGTCCGAGAGAAATGGAGGCTTTCATTACCAATAATGATTATCATGAGGTCGGCTTCATTGGGCCTCGGTTCACTTGGTGCAACAACAAAATTGGAGGAGCTCGGATCTTAGAAAGGCTAGATAGGTATTTTCTTACTAGAATCTCTTCAGATCATAGTCCTATTATTCTTCATATTAATTACCAAGTCATGCCTCTCAAAAGAAACTTGAAATTTTGAAGATATTTGGGCCTCATACCCAACATCCAGAAATGTGATTAAAAAAGAATAGAGCAAGAAGTATTCGGGCAATCCCTCTCAAGTTTTGAATTCTAAATTCAGGAGATCTTTAAAATCCCTCTTTTACTGGAGTAAAGCTAAATTGAAAAACCTTAATTTTCTTAAAGATTGTCTTTTGGAAGACATTTTTAAAATTCATATTTCAAAATCTGAGAATGGTTGGCTGACAGAGGAGGAATGCTTGTTATTAAAAGCCAAAACTAATGAGTTAAATATTACATTATCTTGGCTAAATGGATGGTGGAAACAACGAGCCAAAATGAAATGGCTATCTGATGGGGATGCCAATACAAGGTTCTATCATACATTTGCAAATGCTAGAAGAAGTTCAAACCGAATTATCAAGATTAAAGATGAAATGGGCACGGTGGTGGAAGATGCAAATCAGATAGAAAAGGCAATTTGGCATTTCTTTAAATCCAAATGGAAAAGGAGGAATAGTGATACTGAAGGTTGGCCAGATCCTAGTGTAGTTTTAGAAAAGGAAGATAAAGAAATGCTTTCCAAAGATTTTACAACATAAGAAATTATAAATGTTATTCAAAATCTGGGTGGAAATATAGCGCCTGGGTGCGATGGTATTGCATATTCTTATATCAAAAGCTACTGGGATATCATTAAAGAAGATTTTGTTAAAGCTATAAATCATTTCCTGTATCATGGGTAAATGGACAAGGATTTAAAGGATACGTTGATAGTTCTTATTCCAAAGATTTCTAATCCGATGTTACCGTCCAACTTCAGGCCCATTAGCTTGTGTAATTCTGTTTATAAGGTGACAGCCAAAATTATTTTGAACAGATTAATAAAAGTGATTCCTCCTCTGATTTCGGATGAGAAAGTTGTATTTATAAAAGGAAAGTCCATTTCTGATCATTTGATGATAGCTCAAGAATTATTTCACAAACTCAGATTTTTGAAAACTGCTAGAGGGATAGTTTCTTACAAAATAGATATGGAGCAAGCTTATGACTTAATGAGTTGGGTCACTCTTATGAAAATCTTGGAATATTTTGAATTCCCGCCCAAATTCTCAAAACATATATTGGAATGTGTGTTAAATCCAAGTTTTTCAATCATCATAAATGGGAATTTTACTGATTAGATAAAAGCTGATAGCGGTTTTCGACAAGGGTGCCCATTGTCACCACAACTGTTCATCCTATGTTCCCAGATCTTATTAAATGCCTTTGCACAATCTTCTATTGGTATTAGACCAAATCCAAATGGTACTCGTATATCCCATTTGCTTTTTACAGACGACATCCTCATTTTTTCTTAAGCTTCTAATAGAGCTGCTCGTGAAGTCAAAAATATTCTTTCCAACTACTACAATTGGACCGACCAATCTATTAACACAGAAAAAAACTGTAATGATTTTTGGAAAGCATGTCAATAGAAGAAGGAAGAAGAGTATTTCAAGAACTGTGGGCTTTAAATCAGTTAAGGAATTTTTCTATTTGGGTTTTAAAATGGCATTGAGAAGGTTAGTTGCAAATGATTATTACTTTTTCATTGAGAAAACACTCAAAATGCTTAATATCTGGGGGAGTAAGGATTTATCATTGGCTGGAAAACTCAGTCTAGTAAATTCAGTTATACTTACTCTTTCTAATTTCTTCAGTACCCACTCATTAGTTCCGATCAGAATCTTGAAAGAAATTGAAAAACTAAGCAGGGGATTTATTTGGAATAAATATGGAGGGAAGTTGGGCATGCACTATATCAGCTGAGACGATTTATGTAAACCCAAAGACATCGGTGGAGGTGGATTGTTCTCTTGTTCAGCTAGAGTTAGCTCGCTTAGAGCAAGAATCACCTGGAGGTTTCTCTCAAACAACAATTCTCTGTTACAGAAAACATTAGCTTCAAAATACGGTATGAGGCCTGGGTATGAATATATCAAGAAGAATTGCTCTTTGTCCTGGAAAGTTATTTCGGATGGTGGAAGAGCTCTGAATCCATTGAAAAAAAGGAGATTAGCTGATGGATAATCTATAGAAGTATTCAAAGACATTTGGATTCTAGATAGGAGAATTGAAAAATGGCCAACTTATGTTATCCCACAAGCTGATGAAGATATCAAACTAAGCAAATTTATTGAAGATGGAAGATGGAAGGTAGAAGAGCTGAAGCAGTTCTTTGGTACTGGATTGATTAATTTAATTCTACAAATCAAAATCAACAGAGAACAAGTGATGAGGACATCGTCAGAGATTGCGACACATGTACCATCAGGAGATGCCGGAGATCGATGACTACGATCATGATCTTTATTTTCATCATTTTATGTAGTACTTTATTTGTTTTGTATGTTTTTCCGTTTTTGCCCTTA
>NW_021319702.1:44875-48525 GCF_001605985.2 Dendrobium catenatum | reverse complement strand
GACTTAATAATTCCGAGAACTTAATTTGGGTAAGCATCAATTCTATAACTAGCAACGCTTTAATCTTCTATTAAAATCCCCAAGTAGTTCTTGTTCATCGCATGTGGTTTCACATCAACAAGTTATTGATTAGAGGGAGCTTATTTATCAGAATTTTGGGAAGACTATTACAGGAATGATCTATGAATCCCTGTTTCAGCATCATGAGAGTCTTAGGTGGACGGTATGGATAAAGAAGGTGAAGGTTATTCCGAATGTACAAATTTTCTGTTATAGTCTATTTAAGAACGCTTTGCCTTCGTATCAATTCCTTTCTCATAGAAGATTACAAGAAGATGGAATATGTCCCAGATGTGATTCGGGGAAGGAAGATACTGAACATATTCTTGTTAAATGCTTGTATTTAATAAAAGTTATTTCTTTACTAAATGTTTGGGGATTTCAAATTCAGGTGTTTGGAGGTTTTGAAGATTGTTGCAAATGGTTAAATACAACATCAAAGGTTAATGGTATGTTTATTAACCTTTATTTTAATGTTTTTTACCTCTCTTGGAAAGCTAGGAACAAAATGTTACATGATGGAATAGACGAAAGTGCAAACTTCATTGCTACTAATGCTATCAGCTTGTCAGCTTTTTCAAAAAATATTTTTAACTATAGTCCGGAAAAAGTTGATGTTAACCAGTCTTATTGGCTGTCTAATACTTGGCATCCCCCTCCACCCGGTTGGTTAAAAATTAATGTAGATGCTGCCCTATGTTCATCATATAAAGCAAGCATTAGTGGTGTGGTTAGAGATTGTAAAGGAAGATTCTTAATGGCTTTTGGCAAATCTTTATCTCATTGGGACATAAAAAATCTGGAACTTCTTTCTATCAAATCATTGAAAGAGGTGATCAAGGTTTGGATGTTCAAATATAAGGGAGCTATTATAGAAAATGACAATTCTAATGTCATTAAAGCTATACATCGGATAAGGAATCAAGGGCTCAAAGGTATGGATGATTTCGATTTTTTTGAAGAGTTAAATAATGTTATTTTCAATTTTGTTAAGAGGGAGAGCAATAAGCTAGCAGATTTGTGTGCTAGCTATGCTATTGTTAGTAGCTTCACTTGGGAAGACTTATGCTTGGATAAGGTTCCTCCTTCATTTATTAAAATAATGAAGGAGGAATCTACTTTGTAGTTGTTTTTTTATTTCATGCTTCTTTTCATTATTGCAGTTACTGCTTTTATTAAAAAAAAAAAGCATAAACAAAAGCTAAGAGATCAAACATTGCATTCATTTCAACTTTCTAAACTTCTGACAATAAAAGAATAAAATTAGAAAAAAATGTGAAAACAAACTAAAACTTGAATTCCATATCTATCCTTACTCCGCTGGATCATAAACCCTTCCTTAAAATATGTAAAACCATAAAGTGAGCTAACAACTTAGTAGGTTACCAAGACATACCCCTAAAATAATGCAACAACGACAACAACATCAAGCCTTTATCCCAATACATGGTGAAAGTTCGTTAGGGATGTTAAGCCCTATGAACTTAGTCCCAAGCTAACCAAGAGGGGGGGTGAATTGGTATTTTAAAAACTCTTTTCACAAAGAAAGAAAATTGCATAAACCAAATCATACCACAGAAATAAATGCGGAATTTAAAAGCGCGGAAGCAAGAAAAAGAACACAAAAATTTATAGTGGTTCGGTCGACTCGACCTACATCCACTCCTTGGAGGCACCCTCCAAGTATTGCACTACAAAACGTGACTCTCTTTTAGCCCCCACAGCTAAGCGGAGAAGCCCTCACAAGAACCTCCTTTTTGCCACCCCAGCAAGGCAGAGAACCTTCCTCCTTTTGCTTCCTCCTGAAGCTGGCAGAGAACCAAAACCAAAAGCAAACTCCTTACCTCTACCGACCCTTCCACGGACGAGAAACTCTAGACGAAGATGAAGCAGAGCGATCCTTGAAGCAACCCTTGTGAATCCCATCACAAGCTCCCCCTCACAAGATCCTCTCTCTCTCTCCTCTCTCTCTTTCTCTCCTCAAGATCTTCTCAGGTCAAGGCAGCAGCCAAAGGTCTTGAAAAATGTTGAACTAGAGCTCTTAAATAGAAGAGCTTCAAAGGAGCTCATTAATTGCAAGTTGCCGACTATATCGTCCAGGCTGATCTTGACATCGGCCTGGCCGATCAGTACAAATCAATGAAGATCGTCCATAGCATAGCCCTGGATGCAAAGCAGGATGATTGAAAATTGGCTTGATCGTCCAGGCCGATCTCACGATCGTCCTGGCCGATCAGTTCAAATCAGAGGAAAATCGTCGTGACAATAGCCCTGGATACGAGCTGACCGATATTGATCGTCCTGAAGTAACTTAAGGTTTTTGATTGGATCGTCCGGGCCGATCCTGCGATCGTTCCGGATGATATGATCGTATCAATCATCCTTAATTACTCCCTTGATTTCCTGAACAATTATGGTATAATTTGTGAATATCGTTCAGGCCGATCCAAGGATCGTCCTGACTGATAATTAAAAAATACAGTGTACCATAATTGACTATGGCGGCTACTTCTTTCTTTTTTGAGCTTATCGTCCTGCCCGATACACGTATCGTCCAGGACGATCTGTTAATGTCGGCTACCTTAATTAAGAATCCTTAATTAGACTTTCTATTTTAAGCTGATCATCCAGGCCGATCCAAAAATCGTCCTGGCCGATAGGAGTAAAAACAGAAATTCTAAGTCTCTCAAGTGTGTGTGTGAAGGGTTACATAGCATCAATCTCTTTGACCATTACAAGTAGACTCAAGAGGTGAAAATCAAACGTACAGACTGACTCAACCCTAAACCTACGCAATCCTGAACTTGGCTCCTTCTTGATCGTCTGATCTTCGATTCCTGAAAAGTTAGAAGTAGCAAGTAGTCCAAGAGAAACAGTGTTTGTCAATCATCAAAACATAATACATAAAAAATAGGTTTGCAACAATCTCCCCCTTTTTGATGATGGCAAAACACTACGAAAACAGTTAATCGCAAAAATACAGGAATGATGAAAAAAGAACCTCATAAACTTCTCCCCCTTTTTGACATATAAAAAAGGAAGGAACAAGAAAGCAAAGCAAAAGAGATTCCCTCTTTTTTTTTTTTTTAACCAAGGCATGAACATGATATAGTATTCCATGTGATTGATTTAAAAATTTGTGAGTTAATGATTTAATAAGCTCTTCAATCTATAGAATAGTAGAATATCCGATCAAGGTTACCCTTAGCTCAAAATGTTTTCTTAGGGTAGAATCGTCTTTGGAAACCAATGACCTATTTCAAATAATTAATTGGATATGAGAAAAGGATTCCACCTACCACTTGTCGTAAGAAAAATATCATCATGAAATAATGAAGTAAGGTGGTTTTGTCACAATCGTACGATAATCGAGATCAAGCTTTTGAGAACCAAAACTTCTAAAATCTAAGAGATTTAAATAGAGAGAGTAGCTTGCTTTTGAGTGGGCTCATTTTATGCCTCTTGTCAATTTTGTGGCGCTTTGCGCATCTTTTGATAGATTTTTCATTTTTTGGCATCTTTGCGCTTCTTTTGTTGACATCATTGGCCAATGTTTTTTTTATTTTTGCAAGCTAGATTCTCTTTTATAA